>NW_028262363.1:1093049-1249199 GCF_047370975.1 Nipponia nippon
CCGTGCCATATCTTTCTCCCTCTAATGCTGTCTCTGAAGGTCTTGTGTCCTCAAGTGACCACACGCCAGCTGGGACGAGTCACAGAAATACTGGTGGGAAGGGACCGCAGGAGGTCTCTGGTCCGACCTAATCGGCATCCTTCGGGGTTGGTGTTTTGCAGACATCGCTGGACCTGCACCAACATCGTCTACATGTTGATTGACCACCTGCTGCACAACGAGACAGAAATAGAGGAGAAACTCCTGAGGCTTGTGGTGAAGCAGTTCATCTTCCTCTGGAATGTAGGTGTTTGCTGGAGCAGCTCATGGCCGTGAAGCTTGGGAGGGCTCTTCTCCTCCAGGAGACCTCTGGTCCCAGCTGTAGGGAGGGCTTAGCCATGGGAAAAGGCTGGAAACACCATCCAAGAGACAAACGCTCTTTGGATTCAGAATCCAAAATGAGGATCTGGAATCAAGGAAGGCTTCCTAGAGACTTTAAAGGGTCAATCCGGGTCGCTTACCCTCAGAGGTCCACGCAGAGCCATGCATACCTGCATCTGCTTAATTCTGCTGTTAAAATCTGTGCCCCTGCAGCACTGACATCCCGTAACGTTCGTCCTCCGCGTACCAGAGAGATCTTGCTGCTGAACTTGCACCGCGTGTTTGTCTTTTGCAGCGCCTCTACGCGACGCCAGGATTTGAGCCGGAGAGGACTTTTGATTTGGTGACGAAAGTGCTGAAGAAATGCAACGAGAATGCCGATGTTGTGTACCTGGTGTAAGTCCGAGCTGGGGAAAAAAAGTTGCCTTTCGGGTCCTTCTCCATCGATGCGATATTTGTAAAGGGTGGGGGAAATACGTCAGCGCTAGGGGGGAACCTCTTTGGGCCAAAGGGAGGCCACACTGATGACGCCAAGGGGTGAGAGCCTCTCTTGGAGGTGCTGAATCATCTCTGGAGGAACTTGTCTTAGGTGTGGTGCCAAAGAAACCAGCTCCCCTCAGCACCCAGGCTCTCCATCCCCTTCACCCAGCCATCCTCACCACGGACCTCTCTGAGATGGGCTGGTCCTCGCGCAGCTCAGAAGCTGCCAGGTCTTCAAGCGGTGCTGGGTCACCCTGGTTCTCTACTGACCATTGAGGCTAGACAAAAGCGCCCATCCAGCTTCATCCCCCGCCGCCCCAGGGTGTACGTTAGGCAGGAGCCGACCCACGCCCCTCCTCCAACCCGGCAGCGGCGCTGAGCTGCCTCTTCTCTTGGCGGTGTCCCTCAGGAAGGGGGTGAAGGAATGCAAGAGCTGCCTGCGGGAGATCACTGACCCGGCGGAGCTGCCCTGCAGCCACATCTTCTGCACTCGCTGCATCCGGGAGTGGGCGAACAAGCAGTGTAAGATCTGCAAGAAGGAATTCCCAGAGGATTATACGCCCACGGCTTCGGAGGCCACGAGGTATCCCAGCGCTGGCAAAAACCTGCCTGTCTCAAGTGCCTTCGTGTGAAATATTGGGGGAGAAGATGCTGGCGCCTGAACAAACAGGCATCTCGGCTCCCTGCTCTGGGTCCCGTGCTCTGCAGGGAGAGGGACCTTGTTTCTTTCCTCGGTTGGAGGTTGACCACGAGTCTCGGTTTTCTTCTTCCCTCCAGGGAAGCCGTCGCCTGTCACAACAAATTCAGGAGGAAATGCAATTCCTTCTTCGTTGAGTTCATCACCATGTACTTTTTGGGAGACAGAGAGCCACCCTCCGCCAAAATCATTCAGCGACTGATCCAGTTTGTGGCTTGCAAACCCAACCCTGAGCATCAGGCGGGGAAAAGGGGTAAAAGAGCTTGATTCCACTCTACCCGGGTCTGACCTCGCGCTCTCAGAAGCCCAATAACGGCTGTCATCCTTCCCTCCTAGTGTACAAGCCGAAAAGCGAGTTGTCGCCCTTCGAGGAGTGCATGGACACCAGTTGTACCATCCAGTCCTCCCTCCTGAAGCTGCTGCTGCGATGCGGGTCGGCCCCCAGCTTGCTCCCCAGCCCCCTTGCTGAACCCCTTGGCTACGTGGATGCTGATGCTCTCTGTCCCTCTCCGCCCTAGGTTCAACAACGTCAAGGTTCACTTGGAAGAATACCTGTCCCAGATGGAGGAAAAGATAATAGCCAACCAGAGCAACATGGACCATTTCTACTTCATGGTGGTGCACTGTCTGGAGGTGAGCGCCCGTTGGGATGCACTGGGAGTCCCAACGAACACCATAGCTTGGCCACCACTCCAGCTAAAACCTATTCATGACGTTAATTCCCCCTGCTCCGCATCTTTTTATGGCTGAGGGAACTCACCTTAAAGATGAGGGGAAGGCACAAGGGAGAAGGAGGAGCTGCTCAGTTGTAACCCACCTTCGGACTCTTCAAAACTGCCTCTCTCTCTCGAGCAGGATTTTATGTATCCTTCTTCTGAAGAAGACATCAGCCAGCTTGCTGAAAACTGCCTCTCCGCCGCATACCTTTCTGCTTTCTGCAAGCCCGAGGTCTCAAGAATTAACACCCTCCAATTCATCGCCCAGCTCCGGCTCTCCATCAGCCACGTGGCCACCGTGCTCGGCAAACAGATGCTTTCCGGTGAGTTCTTTTGCTTCATGTAGCGTCAGAACCGCGCCTGCCCCTGAGCAGGTCTAGAACAAGCCCCCAGAAGGTCTAGCCGCGGAGGGTTTTGCTGGAAAATTACTGTTTTGGTGAACGCTGAAGTTGTTTTGGACAAACTTTCCAGCTCTTCAGTCCCCAGACTCACTGTGTTCTCCAAGCGTTTCCCTACGTATTAAGGGACCCTCTGTCCGTTGCCTTGAAGCCACGTTTCAACCCGTGGGGAGAAGATCCTGCTGCAAGCTAGATCCTACTGCAACCTACATGGCTGTAGGGGCTGCGTTGGTGAAGGACACGTGTGACGTGCCACCACTGGGGACCGGGCATAACGAGAAACCTCCTTTCCAGCTGCAGATCCCAACGCGCCCGCTGCCGAGGGGAATGAGAAAGAGCAAGACCTGGTGAACGCAATGAAGAAGCTGGTTGCCAAGGCTCCGACTCCGTGGCCTCAGGTGTTCCTCATCAGAAACCTCTGTGACATCTATGGGCTCACCTCTCTGTGGAAGATCCTCCAGCTGGAGAAGTGGATTATACCCCAAGGGGTAGAAATTTCGCAGGTGGGGTGTTTCTCGAGAGCCTCGTGCCGAAGCAGAGCCGAGGGGGTGGGATTCGCTGAGCTCAAGCCCTATAAAATTGATTCACGGGGCTCCCTTCCAGCCGGGGAGCGTGACAGGCCCCCGGCGGGTGCAGGCAACCTCTTCTTCGTGCCCTTCCGCTTGCTTCTTAGCATAACGACGCGCATCTGTGTTTTTTCAGGATAGAAGCACATCAAGGTCGAATACAGCGCTGATGTTTGCGCTGCTGGACAAAGCACAAAACCAGCTAAAAAGCAAAGATTCCACAGAAAACCAGAGCTTGACTGTGAGTATCCGTCGCGTCTCTAACAGGAGGTTTCCATGGGGTTTGGTCTGGAAGCGTCGGTTGGTCTGGAACCGTTGATTGATCTGGAACCTCCCGGAAACAGGAGGGTTCCATCTGTGTTGATGGAGAGCTGTGGCAGCTCCCTGCTGCCAGGGGACACAAACGGGACTTTGCATGGCCGCTGAACCTCAGCGGTGAAGCCAGAAGACCCCTCGCGGGGAGGTGCCACGCCGGCTGCCTTCCCTTACGTCCGTTTTGTTCAACTTTTGCAGTCTGCCATGAGACAAATGGAGAACATCCTCCGCTTGCCGTCCACCCCAGACGAGCTGCTGGAAGACAAACTGAAGAAGATCATGGATGCTTTGAGCAACAGAGAAGACCCAGGATTGCTGGAGGTGGTCTTCCACACTGCGCTCACCCTGGCCTTGTCCCCGAGCCGCGTCACTCACCTCCTCAAGAACATCTGCTTCAAGCCTGACGTGGTGAAGGTGAGTGGCAAGGCCGAGGTGCCCAGCTCTCTCCACCCCCCTCTCCTGGCGCACCGTGTCCTGGCAGACAGGCTTCGTTTGGTCAGCTCGTTGCGCTGTAGATCGTTGCTCCTCTTCCTTCACGTTCCTCGGGCTGAGACGTAACTGCGACCATCCATCCTGGTCTCCTTCAAATGTGGATGAGATGTATGGTCTATGGGGGATGCCCATCTCCCTACTGACTCAAGGGGAGCTGGGGGCCTGGCAGAGCTTCGTTGGCAGAGATTAGGTGGTTGGAAGCCCAGCCCGAGCATCCTCCTTCTGCCAAAGGTCTTCCATCAGCCAGATGATGGGGGAGATGCTCATTCCTGAGCTGGGCTTCTCCTCGGGTCCGTCCATGCCTGAGTTGTTCCTGTTATTTGAGGGCTGCAGGAAGCAACCAGGACATGGCGCTGCTTTGCTCGGAAGTGAAGGCAACAGCCACCTCTAGATCCTCTCCCCTCCCATCAAGGCCATGTTTGGCCCATGGGGTATTCAGGTCCAGACTCAAAACTCATAAATAACTGGGACTTTGGGGGACTTTGCTCATTTCTGGCCGCTCCAGCCTCACACCTCCCTGTCTGATGTACCTCGCTGCCTCACTTGGT
The DNA here is from genome assembly GCF_047370975.1 of Nipponia nippon. NCBI lineage: Eukaryota > Metazoa > Chordata > Aves > Pelecaniformes > Threskiornithidae > Nipponia > Nipponia nippon. Next base: position 1,097,622 of record NW_028262363.1, read on the forward strand.
CCCCATTCCCTCACCAGAAGGTTCTCCCTGAGGTCCGTGGCCATGCAGGAGGACCCTGCCTCCCCACCGCTTGCTTTAGAAGCAGAATTGTTCCTCAGATAGGTGGGAAGCGAGCGAGGAAGATGGTTACCCCACGCCTCACTTCCTATCGCGTTTCCTTCCCAAGGGGTCCTACCTTCCCACCATGCCTGGAGACCTGCTTTTGGATGAGAAGAACTGGAAAACGGGTGCGACGGATAAGATCTGGAGTAAGTATTGGGGGAAATCTCACTGCTCCTGTGCACGGAGGGGACCCACCTGCAACCGATTGTGATGGGCCAGGGGACGGAGGGAAGGGATTAAAGACTCCTGAAGGCCATCTCTGCCCTTCTGCTGAGTCCTCCATGATCTCCACCTGGGTGGAGCAACGCTGGGTCCCTTTTTGACCAGCTGGATGCTGGGAGGTGGGAGCCAGGCCTGTCACCCTCTTGGTGAGCTTCTGGCCACGTTCCCGTCGTGGAGGTTGTTGGGGGAGATGACTGACTAACCATATCCTCTTTTACACGTAGCTTGTCAGTGTGGCGCGTACTGGGTTGTCACCGACGTAAGTGTCTCCTTCTGGCTGGTGGCCTTTGCAGCTCTGTCTTCTTGTGCTTCTCATTGCATCGCTGTCACCTCCACGGGACAAAGCCAGGCTTGGGATGGCTTCTCAGGTCTTCTGTCTCCCAGAGGTGCCCATCCCCTTTGCACCATCTTGAAACACATCTTGGCCTCTTGGCCCGGCTCTTTCTACTGGGTGGCCACTCTAGACGCTCCTCCTGCTGCCCTGCTCCCCTCCTAACACGGACTCCAACGTCACCTCCGTGTCAAGCGGTCCTTTAGCTGCAAGAGCAGCGGCAAGGCTCAGAAGCCAGCTGGGCTCTTCTCCAAGCCAGCTGGGCTCTTCTCCCAGCGAGGCGCTAGGTTAAATGGAGCTGGGATTTGTGTCTCCCTGTGGGAGCAGTGGAGCGAAGCGGGTGCTTCCAGGTCTTGGTTAGTCTCGGCCCCAAATCGATGCCTAGACATATCCTGCTGACTGTAGGAGGAACCTGGTTGGTCTGGAGAGGTTTGCTCCTAGGCACGCATCCCCTCCTGCCTCTCGTTAGCTGTTGGCATGACCCCCGTGTAGAAAGTCAGGTGGAGGACGTGGAAACCCCCTGGGTGCCCTCAGCTTTTGCTAGATGCCTTCAGCGCCCGGCTGGGCTTCCAACCTTCTCTCTCACTCCTCCCTCCCGTGTCCAAACGCAGTGTGGGCTTCCCACGGAAGTGAAGAAATGCAAGTGTGGTGCCACCGTTGGGGGAACTAACCACAAACCCGAGAAAGGCTTCACGGAGCAGAAAATGTAAGTCAACCCTCCCGGCTCCACAGCCCCAGAGGGCTTCACCCGTCCACCGAACCCTCCCGCAGAGCCACAGGCACGGGGAAAATGCTGCGGTTGGCCAAAACGAAGGTCGCTGCGTCCCGTGGTCCCATCGTGGGACTGAGCAAAAGACGTGGTGGGTAATTGCTCTTTCTGAACGCAGCACGGTGACAGGGTACATACTGGAGAGCGCTCTCTCGCGGAGAAACGAGCTGCAGAGGTGCCTGTCGCCTGCCTGCGTTGGTCTCGCGAGAGCTCTGCTCCATTCGTCCCTCCTCCTGGGGATCTACGCTGACAAAGAGGTGAGCGACCACCACGCCGTGAGGAGCGTTCAGCCTAGCTCGGGAGGAGACCTTCTTGAGAGCCTAACGGAGGAGTCTGCCCCGTCTTCCAGGCGATTCTAGACCTGATGAAAGAGAAACCGGAGGATGTGGAAGAGTTCTTCTGGGGCCACCTTCAGAAAGACGTCACGTGCCTGGCAGAAGCACTCAGCCGGAACACAGAGGATGCCGTGTTGACTGTCCACCTCTTTCTACAGCACCTGAGCAACGACAACCCAGCAGGTAGAGAGCTGCTGCGCAGCTCTGGGAGGTCACCAGCAAGCTCGCGGTGGCTGGGTTTTAACCGGGACCGGTGTTACCGGTTCCTCTTTCCCGGGACAGTCTCCATCCTGGGAAACTGGTGAGAAGACGGGGAGGGCAGTCAGCTCATCCGAAGCACTCAGGCCAGACCAGCGGGAGGGCAGGAGCAGACTGGGAGATGGTTTGCTCCGAGTAGGCATCTGTGTCATCCTTTCGGCTCTCGGTTCCTCTTATTTCTACATCATCGTACTCCTCGCTGTCAAGAAACCCAACAAAGCTCTGGGCAGACCCCAGGGTCTACAGGGTAAAAGGTCACGTATTCCTTTGTGTCTCCTACAGATGAGAGCGTAGCCTTGAGCGTCCTGCGTGAGAAAAAGGACCGAGAAGAATGGGAAACCTCCTTCAAAGCCCTGGCTCAGCCCTTCTTCCAGGTACGCCCGTGCCCAGCTGCTGCTCGCGGGTATCGCGTGCCCAAAGCGCTGCTTTGCTGGTGGTCGTGTCCGTGTCCAGCTGCAGCTGCTGAGCTCAGGGCGTTCCCACGTGAAAGAAAAGAGATTTGCCCCCTCTTTTTTGAACTGGGACCTCGGCCTGGGGTGGTGGAGACCTCCTGGCTGGCGTGGTCTCCTGCTCTGCAGAGAGCTGGCTGCTTGGATGCTTTTTATGTGCCCTTTCAGATCCTCCTTGGAAACCAGTGGGGTTTCTTCCCTTGGAGCAAATCACCTCTGGGTTTCTCCCTGGGCAGTTCTGTTCTTGGCCCTTTGGTGGCAAGTTCTCACCATGCCCCCCCACTTCTCCAGAGCCCTCGTTGCTTTTCCTTGCCCTAAGACCCCGTGAATCCCCTCGGGCTGCTTGGGTAACGAGGGGCGGCTCCTAACGACCCTTGGGTTCTTGCAGGAATTGGAGCAGAGCCTTCATTCTGTCAAGGAGCAGAGGATGAATGAAGGTCCCCGTGGCTCCAGCCTTCTCCTGAAAATAGCTTACGGCCAGACGCTGCCTTTCCAAGACTTGCCGAGGCAGGGGTTGATCAACCAGCCCTGCATGTGGAGATTTGAACAGAAGACGACCATCCAGACCCTGATGCATTTCCTACAGCAGGAAGACAGAGAAGGCACTGGAAACCCGTACCCCATTCTGCTGGAGCTCCTGTCAAAGGTTCGCTGGGGGAACATCTCCTCTCCTCCAAAACACCTGCAGGCACTGGGCAGATTCAGCCTGGCAGGTGTCCGTGGGGCACTGGGGAAACTTTTCTTCCCCCCCGTGTTTCTTTGGAGCATCCAGGACAAGGTCCTCCTCCAGAATACCCCGCAGCGCCAGACGGGATCCCCGTCCCTTGAATCACGCTGAATTTTCTCTTCCAGCTTGAGAACATCCAACATGTCCGACACCTGCCTGACATTTTCCGTCTGCAAAATGCCCTGATCCACTTCTTCAAAAACATCCATAAAGGGGAAAACTACACAGTCCGACAATTCCTGGAGCAGCCCGAGCTCTCAGGTGCGATATGGAATTCCATCATGCCTGGGACGCGGGCGTTAGACACCCCTCGGCACCCAGGAGCTGCTGCCGTAGTTTGCGTGGTGGAGCCAACTCAGCCACCGCAAGAGCAGCCCATCGAGGCTGGGGCTGCCTCTGCAGGAGGACATTCAGGAGAGGGTGGAGGTGTCTGAGGCATCGAGACGGATCCGGGGCAGAGCCTTTCTCCTGGGGCATTTGGTGCTTGGTGAGGTTCTTCTGCCATGAGCAAGCAAGATGGGCGAGGCGGGTTTTTCAGCCCCTGAGTCACGGTGCCTGGTTGACTGATGTCACACGTGGTCTAACACAGGCTCGAAGCCCAGCTCGAGCCAACACACAGCATGGTTTGCTCTGACACCTCCAATGATGTAGCTGTCGGAGACGTCCTTTGACCTGACCTCTCCCGGGAGGATCCCTTGACGGGGCCGTTTTCTCCTCTCTCTCTGCCCACAGAGGACCAGCGTTTGGCTTTCAGCAGAGCTATAGAGACGATCCGGAAAGTTTGGAGCAATATTAAAATGAACCCATCCAGCTCAGGTACGTGCTCTTCCTCTGGGAAGAAAGAGGGATGTCGCGTCGGGCTTTCCTTGGCCGTTTCTTCTGGGGATGCTCCGAAACTGAGCTGCTTTCCGCAACTGCCCTTTCTTTCCCCTTCCTAGAAAAATTGCTGAGCTTGCTTGCTTTCCACCTGCTAAAACCAAATTAAAAACCCTTCCAAAAATACAAAACCTAGTAAAAACCCTTCCAAGACCTCAGCGAAAGGGAGAATTTCCCCTGGGAGCCTTACAGCGGGTAGAAGACCGGTCCGCCCTTTTACAGGCATCACCGTCCTGCCCGACCTCTCGCCGAACGACATCAACACCAACACCGCCATCCTGCACCTCCTCCCCGCCCAACCGTCCATCAGCCACCTGGTCACCAGGTTCCTCATACGGCTGCAAAACAGCTGCGTTGACACGGCCGCGCGGGTCACCAGGGAGAGGCAACGGTAGGTCTCGAGCCGCTCACCCTGGGGCTTGGCCATCTCCTCCAGCCTCCAGAGAGGCTCCAGGAGAGGTTTTCAGGGCTGGTGTGGGGCTTGCAGGGGAGCTGTGGCGGCCAAGCGATGCCGTTGCAAGGTCCTGGTGGCTTGGTGTTCAGCAAAGCGAGTCCTTGATGGCAAGAGGCCCTCTGACCTCACAGGGCGACCATTCCTCTGCCAGGTCCATCTCCGCAGAAGAGGTGAAGCCCTCCTCCGTGCTGGCCATAACCAAGAGCGATCTGGTGACCATGGCGCTGGCCAACTTGCAGTACGAGATAGACGAAGACGGCACCAAGACGACCTACTTCGACTTCCAGATGCTGCAGCGGCAGGTGGTTCATCGCTTCATCAGCGGGAAGCCCATCATCAAGGCTCAGGTGAGCTCAGCACGGGCCAAGTTGGGTTGTCCCAGGCCAGCGGTGGGGTTGGGGTCTGTCTCCATCCTCTTCCGCGCGCCTTTCTGGAGTCAGCAGACTCAACTGAAGGCATTGGCAGATGCCTGCTGTGCATCTGTCTCTGTTCCGTGGGTTTTGAAGGAGTGTCGTGGCCAGAAGCCACTTCTGTGGTCACGGAACGGTGGCCTGAAAGGGACCGTGAGGACCTACAGCCCTGCCTTTTGTGAAGGGCAAGCCACCCTCGTTTCTTTGAGAACGAGGGAGGAGTTGGTAGCTGTTGAAAGAACTTCAAGAGGCATCTTCCAGGGTTACGCCTGGTCCAAAGCGGGACTCTGAACCACCTTGGAGGAGCACATCTCTGGCTGGGGCTGTCGGTCTCCATTCTGTGAAAATGAAGCCTGGAGCTGGTGGGAAAAGGGGACTTGAGGACACCAGAACCAGGCTGTCCTGCAGCAAATGGGCTGTGCGTGCGCTCCTAAAGGTGGAGATCTGTCCACGTCGGCTGTTCCCAGGACCCTTTTGGTCCTTGGAAATGGTTCCCAAGAGGACGTTCTCCATCACCTTGCTGGGGACGGAGGTGAGGCTGAGAGCTCTCCAGATCCTTCTTCATGGAGATGCCTTCCTCCAGCCATCAGGAACCTCCCCTGGTCGCCACAACCCCACAGTGGCCTCAGGAGGCCATCGACCATCTCCTGCTGAACTCTCAGGGACATCCCGGGGACTCGCAGCTGCTCAGCTGAACTTTCTTGCTGGCCCCTGTTAAGTGACACCAGGCGTGTTCATAACCCTCTGTCCCAACCCCTTTCCAGACGGCTCCATCCGTCACCCTCAACAACGTGAGGACCCTCCAGGCCACCAAGACGAAAGTCAGGGACCAGCTGCCCCAGGTAGGAAACGGGTCGCCGGTCTCCTCCTCCATCCAACCCTGAGGTCTCCCCTCACGTCCCGTGACACGATGGGGGCACGGAGACCGGGCGGACGCGTGGGAAGACCCAAGGCCAACTCAAGTAGGGGTTTGGAGACCTGGCAGGACCCAGTTCTCCTGCGCCAAGGGGGTGAGCAGGCTGGAGGGCATCACGTTGTGGTGACCCCAGCCCTCGTTGGGTCACATCCTTGCCGTTCTTGCTGCCAGGAGCCGCTCAGCATCAACCAGCAGAAGCGCATCATGGAAGAGGCCCGCTCGGTCAATGCCCTCTCCAAGGTCTTGGCCACCTTGAAGGTGGCTGCTGAGTTCCTGGCCGTGACGGGTGGTGACCCAGAGCGCCCGCTGCCCGAGTACGTCCGTCAGGAGCTGAAGATGGACGCCGGCGCGAAGCAGTTCCAGGACGTGCCGGTGGGCCAGGGGCTCAGGGCGGGCGGGAAATGGGACCCTCCTGTCCTCCCTTTGCCACTCTGGGTGGGGCTTCACATCACCTGTGGCTCTGACCACCTTCATGTGCTCCAGGGTCCCCAGATCTAGTGTCCGCAAAGGTTTGGGGGTCCCCTGCTCACAGCAAAGAGGTCCTGAGCACCTGGGTGGGTTTAAAAGCTTGGCTGGGCGGTGGCAGGTCTTCATGTCCTGTTCACCAAGGCCCTGGGGACACCTCGGGCACTGCGGATGGCCTGGGGCACCTCTGCGGGGGCTGCCGGTGATGGGGGAGCCAGGGGTTTGTAGATGCACCCACCTGGATGCTTCAACTGGGCAGCTGAGGTGCAGCCACCGGGGATGGTGGTGGCCCAACGTGTCCTCTAGGACGTGCTGGAGTTGAGCGTGGACGTGACCCTTCCGAGGAGCTGAACGCCTGTGCCTCTCTGTCCCCCTTCTTCAGGTGGTCCCCAACACCCGGCTGAAGCACATCCTGTCGCTGTGGCAGGTCCTGGCAGCTCGCCGGTCCATGCTGCTGGTACAGATGAACCAGGTGAGGGAGATGGGGGGGGGAGGGGAGAGAGCGTTTGCACCCCCCCCCCCCCACCCGAGGAGGAGAAAGGAAACCTGGGTAAAATCAAGGTCTCTGGCCCATCCTGAAGATAATCCACCCCCCCGGGCGCTTTCAAGACTGGGTTATGTCTTGGAGGCTCTCTGGTGGCCCTGATACGAGGTTCAAGGACACGAGAGGGTTGTGGTGGTCTTTGCAGGATCCCTTCTGCCTGGTACCCAAGCAGTTCCAAGAGCAGCTGGATGCAAGGGAGGCAAAAGCCCTGTCCTCTGCGTTGTCCAACACCAACCTCGACCTCTTCCTCATTGAGCTTCACGAGATGATCACGGTGGCGCTGTCCAGATTTGAGCCCCAATATGAGTAAGTCCCGGTCGTATCCTGGGACAGCCAGAGCGGTGGCAGAAGCCGCAGCTTCCTGGGAGGGTTTGGTTGGGGAGAGACCTCTGAAGGTCTCTGGTCCATGTCCTGCCCCAGGCAGGTTACTCAAGGCCTTGTCTGGTTGCATGTTGGTGGATCTCCATCTTTGGAGATGCTCATCTTGGGGGCTGTCCCAAGGTGGCCTCACCCCTGATGGGAAGAGGTTTTTCTTATGCCCAGCCGTCAGCTGCCCCGTTGGCTCCTGACGCCACTGGAGATACCCCAGGGCAGCCTCTAGCACGAGGCGTTGGCCATCATTCACCAGCCATCTTGGCCACCATTGAGGGCCACCATTGACCAGCGACCTTGGCCAAGACAGTGCTTATTGCTGACAGCCAGCGCTGGCCACGGCTGGCGGCTGGAGGTGGTGGGACATCCAGCCCACCTCCACCCGCTCACCCCCCCCCCGCTCTACCTCCCCCACAGGCTGAAGTATGCCTTTGAGTGCTTCCTGGAAGACAACCAAGTCCCCGCCACCTCCGTGGCCACCCTCACGGATGCCCTGGACCCGGACATTCCTGTCAAGAACATCCTCTCCGTCTGGAGGACGGCTGCGAAGACCAGCCACATCAACGTCCCTGTGTACGGCCAGGAGAGGCCAGCCCGGGGCAGCCATTAGCCCCCTTCTCGCAATGACCCTGCTGGTGGCTTGTCCCCATGGGCACAGGGGAAACCTCTACCCCCAGTCCCAGCTCTGGGGGCAACGCATGAGCTGCGTGTGGGCTCCTGGAGCAGCTCGAGCCTCCGAACCCCTAAAATCCTGCTCCCCCACTGTTTGAACCCGGCTGAGAAGCTCTCACCTAGACCCACCACTGCCCCCACGAGGGCCCCAAGCGTCCCCATCCCACCAACCCTGCCGAGCCACAGCGGGAACCTGGAGACCATCTCCATGGACACATCCCCAATGCTGCTACCCCTGTCCTCAGTTGGCCAACGCTGCCCCAGGGGTGTCCGAGGCGCTGGAGCCCCTCTGCCATTCCTGCGTTGGCCAAGAGGTGCTTCTGCATGTCCCCGTGCCCATCGTTGGTGGCCTTCATCCTGCCTTCTCCCTCCTGTCCCTTCCTGCAGCATTAAACAGTCAAGGACCCATCTTGGTTTCGTGTTGTTCTCAAAACGGTGGTGGAGGGGACCTGCCTGCCGTCATGGGTGCGACCATCCCTTCTGGGGGCCCACCGTGGGGCTCAAGGGGCCTCTGGAGAGGCAGCGGTGGAGGAGCTGGAGGCCTGAGCTTCCCCACACTGGCCTCCACGGGTGGCCAGAGGCAGGAAAGACCACAGCCACCCTGCCCAGAGCTGCCCCCACTGCTCCCAGTATACCCCAGTGCCCCCAGGGTTTGACTCGCATGGTGAGCTCCTTCCCTCCATCTTCCCGGGGAAGGAGGCTCTCTGGCCTCTCCACACCCTGCAGGTATTTATAGACATTGATGAGATCCCCCCCAACGTCTTCTCCAGGCTGGACCATCCCAGCTCCCTCAGCCTCCCCTCCTTGGGAAGATGCTCCAGTCACTTCATCATCTTGGTGGCCCTTCCCAAAAGTCTAGTTTAAGGCTCCTCGTGGAAGTCTGGCCAGCTTGTTGGTGAAGGCCCACTTGGTCAGGTGAATCCCATCAGCTCCCAACAGATCCAGCTTCTGGAAGGCAGCCTGGCTTCTGGAAGGTAGCCCTGGCTTCCGGAAGGTAGACCCGGCTTCTCAAAGGTAGATCCATGATCACAGAAGCCCAAACCTTGAGTATGGCACCAGCCGCAGCCAGATGCTCCAATCCCTTCGTCATCTTCCCTGGCCTCTCTCCAGTATGTCCATGTCTCCCTTGTACTGGGAAGGCCAGTGCTGGACCCAGCCCTCCTGGTGCGGCCTCACCAGCGCAGAGGTGAAGGACCACCTCCCTCTACTGTGAGCCACCTCTGTGGCAAGGGCTCATGGTTTATGGTCACCTTGGTGTCCACCAGGACCTTTTCTACCAAGCCGCTTTCCAGCCTGGTGTCCCCATCGTGCCCTGGTGCCGGGGGTTGTCCCTCCCCAGGGGCAGGACTTTGCACTTCCCCTGGTAGAACCCCACGAGGTTCCTCTCAGCCCATTTCTCCCCTGTTGAGGTTTCCCCGGGTGGCAGCAGGACCCTTTGGCCTTTCAGCTGCTCCTCCCAGTTTGCTGTCACCTGCAACCTGCCCATGTCCAGCCGGCTGACAACCCGCCTCACTGCTCATCCAGCCCGTACATCAACAGCTTCTCTAGGAGGATCTTATGGAAGACTGTGTTGAAAGTCTTCCTGAAGTCCAGGTAGACAATGTCCACCGCTCTCCCCTCCTCTACTGGGCCAGTCATTGCATTGTAGATGCTTATCAAGTCGGTCGAGCATGACTTCTCCTTAGTGAAGCCATGCCGACTCCTCCTGATGCTTATCTCACCCTTCCCGTGCCTGGAAATGGTTTCCAGGATTACTTGCTCCACCACCTTCCTTTGGGAATTCCCTGCTGGTCCCACAACCGCTGCTCCACAGCACCCCTTGAGCAGCCGGTGAAGTGGGGGCAGCGGCGCGGGCGCTGTCCTGGCTGCGGCCCCTCCCAGCTTCTGGCTGGCAGAGCACGGGAAGCTGAAAAGTCCTTGACCGGTGTAAGCACTGCTTAGCAACAACTGAACCGTCAGCGTGTTATCAACGTCATTCTTCTAAATCCAGACCCCAGCACCGTACCAGCTACCAGGAAGAAAATTAACTCTACCCCAGCCGAAACCAGGACACGTGGCCACCGCGGGGGCCCTGGCCGTCCCCACGGCCAGATCCATTGAGATTAGATATGCCGGTAACGGTCATCTGATAACACCTCCCCTTGAGAAGGAAGGAGCGGCCACCCGGCTTGTGCAACGGCCACGGGGCTTGTGACACGTAAACCACCCAAAACGGCAGGTTTCCACCCCAAAACCCCTCAGCCCTGCGGGTGGTTGCTTTTTGAAGGCATCTCCTGGCCATCGCTGCGTGTCCTCGGTGCAGCTCGCCATGGCCGTCTACAGGGTGAAGGTGGCAACGGGTGACATCCGCGAAGCCGGGACCAACAACTCCATCTCCATCACCTTGGTGGGCAGCCGAGGCGAGAGCCGCCGGACGACCATCAGCTACTGGTTCCGGCCGGGGATGGTGAGCGTGGGGATGGGGACACGAGTGGCGGCATGGGCTGTCCTGGGGACCCTGGCATGGGTTTTACTGGAGAGGGCAGGAAAAGGGCTTGGGTCTTCTCCAAGGTTTGGGGGGATGGAGAAAGAGGGCTTGGGGGGATGGTGGGAAGGGGTCTTGGGGGATGGTGGGAAGGGGTCTTGGGGGGGATGGAGGAAGAGGATCTTTGGGGGATGCTCTGAACCCCCTTTCTGCTGGTGGGGAACGCCCGTCTCCCCCGGTGCCACGCCGGGCACCTGCTCTCCCGCCCCAAGCCATTCCCCCCCGCCGTCACCAGGAGAAGGACCTGACCGTGAGCTGCGAGCAGGACTTGGGTCCCATCGTCCTCATCCGCCTGCACAAGTGGCGGCTCTTTTTGGAGGACGCCTGGTTCTGCAAGGACGTCCGCGTGACAGCTCCCGACGGCACGCTCTACCGCTTTCCCTGCCACCAGTGGCTGGAGGGGGTCACCACGGTGGAGGTCCGGGAGGGCTCAGGTAGGACCCATCCCACCCCCATCCTCCTCTGCCAGCCAGGGGGTCCGACCTTGACCCCGCTCTCCTCCTTTCCAGGGAAAAAGCTGGTGGACGATGAGCTGGAGATCCTCAAGGAGCATCGGCGGCAGGAGCTGAAGGCACGGCAGGAGGCTTACCAGTGAGAGCAGGGACATAGGGACGGAGGCCCACCACGGCCAGGGTGGCCTGGCCAGTGGTGACACTGATGTTTGTCCCCACGTCCCACCTGCAGGTGGAAGAGCTTCGCCGAAGGCTGGCCCCGTTGCCTCAACGTGGGCTCCATCTTCGAGCTGGACTCCAACATTCAGTTCTCCTGCGTGAGGGCCACCAACTTCACCGGTGTCCTCATCTTCCAGTAAGCAATGCCCCGAGGTTGGGGACGACCTGGATAATGGGAGTGAGGAGCACCGCCAGTGCCACCCTGTCCCGGGAGGCTGGCGGCGGGGCCAGGGAAGCACGGGGGGTGCTGATGTCCACTTCTTCCCCGTAGAGGGGCCTCCCACCTTCTGGCAGGGTTCCTGTTGAGACCCACCTCCTGGAAGAGCCTGGATGAGATGCGCAGCATCTTCTCCCGGACGAAGGGCAGGGAGATCGGTGGGTGCCTTGCGTGTCCTCCCCCCACCCAGGGCTTCCCAAGAAGTCCCTGGCTTGACGCGGAGGGAGGGTGGGCACTTGGGAGCTCATGTGCGGCCACCCCCTCAGTCCCCGAGTACGTGGCCAGGCACTGGCGAGAAGACGACTTCTTCGGTTACCAGTTCCTCAACGGCAACAACCCCATCGTCATCCGGCGATGCACGGCGCTGCCGGCCAAATTCCCGGTAACGCCGGAGATGGTGGCCGGTTCTTTGGGTGGTGGCACCAACCTGGACAAGGAGATACAAGAGGGTCGGATCTTCATCGTGGACTATGAGGTGCTGGAGGGCATCCCGGCCGGCACCATCCACGGGCGCCAGCAGCACGTGGCCGCCCCGCTCTGCCTGCTGCACCAGGGCGCCGACGGGCTCCTACGCCCCATCGCCATCCAGGTAGGGACGTCCCACCCCAAACCAGTGGACGATCCCACCGTGGCGGTGGGGAGGAGATGGTCCCACCGCGTGGTTGTGTCCCACAGCTCAGCCAAACGCCGGGACCCACCAGCCCCATCTTCTTACCGAGCGATGCCGAGTGGGACTGGCTGTTGGCCAAGACCTGGGTACGCAACGCCGACTTCTACAGCCACCAGCTCCTCACCCACCTCTTGAGGACCCACCTCTTCGGGGAGGTCTTCGCCATCGCCACCCTACGCCAACTGCCCGCCTGTCACCCCCTCTTCAAGGTGAGGTCCCACCTCAGGACCACCCACCGCCCCCACCCATCTGACCGCAGCGCCCCCCAGCTCCTTGGGAGGTCCCCGGTCACCTCCAAGGTCTTGGTTTCCACCACCAGCTCCTCATGCCCCACTTCCAGTTCACGTTGCACATCAACACGTTGGCCCGGAGCGTCCTCATCAACCCCGGCGGCATCATCGACAAGGTGAGCCCCGGGGACTGGGAGCATTGGGGTCTACTGGGAGCACTGCACTGTACTGGGAGAACTGGGGGACACAGGGTATACTGGGAGTACTGGTGCCCTGGGAGATCTTGGGGGCTTTGGGGTATACTGGGAGCACTGGGGAGGGATACTCGGAGTACTGGTGCTCTTGGAGCACTTGGGGGCACTGGAGTATACTGGGAGCACGGACGGGGTACTGGGAGTGCTGGTGCCCTGGGTGCACTGGGGGGACACTGGAGTATATTGGGATTGCTGGGGGGCACTGGGGAGCACAAAGGGCCCTGGGGGACACTAAAGAGCACAGGGGCTGGGGAGCACTGGGGACAGTGGGGTATACTGGGAATACTGGGAGGCACTGTGGGGGCACTAGCAAGGTTGCCGGGGGGGTGCTGGGATGTAATGGGAGCACTTGGGGGGTATACTGGGGGCACTGGGTTGCACTTGGGCTACTTGGAGTACTCATGCCCTGGGTGCATTCAGGACCACTGGGGTATACTGGGAGCACTGTGGGGGCACTGGGGAGCACTGGAGAGCACAGAGGGCCCTGGGGGACACTAGAGAGCACGGAGGGGCTGGGGAGGTATATTGGGAGCACTGGGAGGTACTGGGGGAGGGGGGGTACTTGCAGTACCGGTGCCCTAGGAGCACTTGGGGGAACTGGCATATACTGGGAGCACTGGCGACCACAGAGGGCCCTGAGGAACACTAGAGAGCATGGGGGTGGGCTGGGGAGCACTTGAGGGCACTGGAGTATACTGGGAGCACTGGGGGGCACTGAGGAGCACTGAAGACCCTGGGGGACACTAGAGAGCCTGGGGAGGGCGGGTGGAGCTGGGAAGCACTGGGGGCACTGGGGTATACTGGGAGCACTGGGGGGCATTGGGGAGCACTGAAGACCCTGGGGGACACTAGAGAGCCTGGGGACGGGGGGTGGAGCTGGGGAGCACTGGGGCCACTGGAGTATACTGGGAGCACTGGGGGGCATTGGGGAGCACTGAAGACCCTGGAGGACACTAGAGAGCCTGGGGAGGGGGTGGAGCTGGGGAGCACTGGGGGCACTGGGGTATACTGGGAGCACTGGGGGGCATTGGGGAGCACTGAAGACCCTGGGGGACACTAGAGAGCCTGGGGAGGGGGGTGGAGCTGGGGAGCACTGGGGGCACTGGGGTATACTGGGAGCACTGGGGGGCATTGGGGAGCACTGAAGACCCTGGGGGACACTAGAGAGCCTGGGGACGGGGGGTGGAGCTGGGGAGCACTGGGGCCACTGGAGTATACTGGGAGCACTGGGGGGCTTTGGGGAGCACTGAAGACCCTGGGGGACACTAGAGAGCCTGGGGAGGGGGGTGGAGCTGGGGAGCACTGGGGGCACTGGGGTATACTGGGAGCACTGGGGGGCATTGGGGAGCACTGAAGACCCTGGGGGACACTAGAGAGCCTGGGGACGGGGGGTGGAGCTGGGGAGCACTGGGGCCACTGGAGTATACTGGGAGCACTGGGGGCTTTGGGGAGCACTGAAGACCCTGGAGGACACTAGAGAGCCTGGGGAGGGGGGTGGAGCTGGGGAGCACTGGGGGCACTGGGGTATACTGGGAGCACTGGGGGGCACTGGGGAGCACTGAAGACCCTGGAGGACACTAGAGAGCCTGGGGAGGGGGGTGGAGCTGGGGAGCACTGGGGGCACTGGGGTATACTGGGAGCACTGGGGGGCATTGGGGAGCACTGAAGACCCTGGGGGACACTAGAGAGCCTGGGGACGGGGGGTGGAGCTGGGGAGCACTGGGGCCACTGGAGTATACTGGGAGCACTGGGGGGCTTTGGGGAGCACTGAAGACCCTGGAGGACACTAGAGAGCCTGGGGAGGGGGTGGAGCTGGGGAGCACTGGGGCCACTGGAGTATACTGGGAGCACTGGGGCAGCTGGGGGCTGGAGGGGGCCATGGTGCCTCCTGCCCTGAGCACCCAAGGGTGCCCCGCCCCACCAGGGCTCGGGGGTCACCTACGAGGGGATGCTGCTGATCGTCCAGCGGGGCTTGGAGAAGGTCACCTACACCTCCCTCTGCCTCCCCGATGACATCCGGCACCGCGGCATGGCCCACCTCCCCAACTACCACTACCGGGATGACGGGATGAGCCTCTGGGAAGCCATCGAGAGGTGGGACACGGGGTTGGGTGGCAGCTGCTGGAGGTCCCATGGGTGCTCCATGACCTCATGGTCACCTTACCCCACGGTAGCTTCGTCTCCGGCATCGTGGCTTTCTACTACGGGGAGGACGCGGCGGTGAGAGGGGACGCCGAGCTGCAGGCTTGGGTGATGGACATCTTCACCAACGGCTTCTTGGGCAGGACCTCCTCAGGTACCGTGTCCACCTGGGTGGCCCCAGAGGTGACAGGGGGACAAGGACAGGTCCCTGATGCTCTCTGCCGTCCCCCGCCACCCCCAGGTATCCCCTCCTCGCTGCAGACGGCGGCGGAGCTCAGCAAGTTCCTCACCATGGTGCTGTTCACCTGCTCGGTGCAGCATGCGGCCGTCAACAATGGGCAGGTGAGACAGGGGATCTCTGACCCCTCTGCACCCAAAAGATGTCCCCAACTGTCCCCGTCCCACGCTGGAGAGATGTTCTCCTCCAACCCCTCTGTGTGCGGGAGGGATGTCCCTATCCTGAGCCAGGAGAGATGGCCGTGTCCCACCTCTCTTTGTGCTGGAGGGACGTCCCCATCCATCCCCTCTCCATGCCAGAGGGACATCCCCACCCCACCTCAGGAGAACGTCCCCAGCCATCCCCTCTCCATGCCAGAGGGACATTTCTACCCCACCTCAGGGGAACGTCCCCATCCATCCCCCTTCCATGCCAGAGGGACATCCCCACCCCACCTCAGGAGAACGTCCCCAGCCAACCCGTCCCCATGCCAGGGGGATGTCCTCTGCTGACACTGGCCTCTCACCCCGCAGTATGACCTGGGCGCCTTCCTCCCCAATGCCCCGTCCTCCATGCGCCACCCGCCGCCGGCGGAGAAGGGCAAGGCCTTCCTCCAACACTTCCTCGACACCATCCCCGAGGTGGACACCACCGCCAACATCCTGGTGGCCCTCATCCTCCTCAGCTCCTCCCTCAGCGACAGGGTGAGTCCGGCCCCGCCGCCACCACGCCCTCCCCCAAACGGCGGCTCTGTGGGGCTGAGGAACCCCAAGAGGTGCCCCACGGGGGCGTGGGTGCACGTCACCACCTTGGCTACCTCCAAGCCCAGGGTGGTGGCCACCACCGCTCTACAGCTACCAGGGTGCCCAGAACCCCCTCAGATGGCTTGAGGCACCTCAGCCAAGCGGTTGAACCTGATGGGTCCCCATCCCCGCGTCCCCCAGAGGCTCCTGGGACAGTACCCGGAGGAGCGGTTCACAGAGGCGGAGCCCCGGCGGCTCATCAGGACCTTCCAAGGGCGGCTGGAGGAGATCCGGGAGCGCATCGAGGAGAGGAACCACTGGGCCCAGCTGAGATACAACTACATGAACCCGCTGGAGATCGAGAACAGCATCTCCATCTGAGCGCCCCCGCAGCCCAGCACCGGCACCCAGCACCCAGCACCCGGGCACCCCCAACACCCCCAGCACTGATCACCTGGGCACCCCCAGGACCCCCAGCACCCCCTCTACCCACCACCCCCACCACCCCCACCACCCCCAGCACTGATTACCTGGGTACCCCCAGCACCCCCAGCCCCCCCAGCCCCTCCAGCACCCAGGACCCCCAGCACCCCCCACCCCACTCTCCCCCCAGCCCCTCAATAAACGCCAGCTGTCAATCAAACCCTCGCTGCTTGGGGGGGGGGAATGTCCTAAATCCCTGGGGACCCCCAACAAGCTGGGGGGGGCAACTGGGAGACATGATGGGGTGCCCAGCACTCCCAGCGCCCTCCCCACTGCTCCCTATGCTCCCCAGTGCTCCCAGTGCCCCTCAGTGCTCAGCGGGGACTCCAGTGCTCCAGTGCCCTCTAGTGGTCCCAGTGTCCCCAGTGCTCCCAGCGCCCCACAGCACTCCCCAGGCTCCTCAGTGCTCCCCAGTGTTCCCAGTGCCCCTCAGTTCTCCACAGTACCCCCAGTACTCCCAGTGTCTCTCAGTGCTTCCAGTGCCCCTAAGTGCTCCACAGTGTCCCCAGTGCTCCCAGTCCCCTCCAGTGCTCCCAGTGCCCCAGTTCTCCGCACTCTCCCCAGCACTCCCAGTGCCCCCCACAGTGCTCCCAGTGCCCCTCAGTGTTCCCAGTGCCCTCCAGTGTTCCCAGTGCCCCCCCCCAGTGCTCCCAGTGTCTCTCAGTGCTCCCAGTGCCCCTAAGTGCTCAGCAGTGGCCCCAGAGCTCCCATCTCCCTAGTGTTCCCGGTGCTCTCAGTGCTCCCAGTGCCCCTCAGTGCTCAGCAGTGGCCCCAGTGCTTCCAGCACCCCCCCAATGCTCCCAGTGCCCCTCAGTGCTCCTCAGTGGCCCCAGTGCCCCCAGTCCCCTCCAGTGCTCCCAGTGCCCCAGTTCTCCGCACTCTCCCCAGCACTCCCAGTGCCCCCCACAGTGCTCCCAGTGCCCCTCAGTGTTCCCAGTGCCCTCCAGTGTTCCCAGTGCCCCCCCCCCCAGTGCTCCCAGTGTCTCTCAGTGCTCCCAGTGCCCCTAAGTGCTCAGCAGTGGCCCCAGTGCTCCCAGTGCCCCACAGTGCTCCCCAGTGTCCCCAGAGCTCCCATCTCCCTAGTGTTCCCGGTGCTCTCAGTGCTCCCAGTGCCCCTCAGTGCTCAGCAGTGGCCCCAGTGCTCCCAGCACCCCCCTCAATGCTCCCAGTGCCCCTCAGCGCTCCTCAGTGGCCCCAGTGCCCCCAGTCCCCTCCAGTGCTCCCAGTGCCCCAGTTCTCCGCAGTCTCCCCAGCACTCCCAGTGCCCCCCACAGTGCTCCCAGTGCCCCTCAGTGTTCCCAGTGCCCTCCAGTGTTCCCAGTGCCCCCCCCCAGTGCTCCCAGTGTCTCTCAGTGCTCCCAGTGCCCCTAAGTGCTCAGCAGTGGCCCCAGGGCTCCCAGTGCCCCACAGTGCTCCCCAGTGTCCCCAGAGCTCCCATCTCCCTAGTGTTCCCGGTGCTCTCAGTGCTCCCAGTGCCCCTCAGTGCTCAGCAGTGGCCCCAGTGCTTCCAGCACCCCCCTCAATGCTCCCAGGCCTCCTCTCCAGGAGTGTGCTGGCCTCCTCGGGGACAGCCGAAGCCCCGGGGAGCGGACAGTCCGTCCGAGGAGGGGACTGACCGCCCCGTTTCACCCACGGCTGGTCCCTCTCGCACCCCTTTCTCTCTCTCCCTCCTTTCTCCCCCCCTTTCCCAGCTTTCCCCCCCACTCCTTCACCAGTTTGCGCAGTCCCGCCGCCCCCTCCCACACCCCCCAATTTGAAATGAAGCAATGTTGGCGATACCCAGGAATCAAACAAGCTAAAAATATACCTGAAAATATTTTAGTTGAATTCTGAAACGTTCTTTCACTGCAGTAGCTTCAGTAACTTGCCTTACGTCATTCCCTGCACAACGTTCAAGTGGCTTTCCGGTTCCAAAAGAACGGTTCGTTAGCAAATGCTAGAACACACTTTGGTCCTAGTAGTTAAAACAAAAACAAAACCAAAAAAACCCAGTAAACCATTTGTAACTACTACTAAAAAAATAACACTTCGGCCTAGGTGAGAATTGCTGACTTTAAGGAACGAAATATATTTCCTGATGTAATATTCTTGCTAGCTGCTCCTAAGAGAAACTTCGGTTGTCGTTTCCGAGGGCAACAACTTTGAAACTCAAGGTTCAGGCGGTTCAGGCTTGGTCAGATAACCCTGCTATCGTTCCTATCCCTCTTTTCCCAAGTACTCAGCAGTGTTGGCTTTTTTTATTATACCCCTTGAGGCGAATTAAACACGTGTTTGTGCTTAAATATAGATATATCAAAAACTAAAATAAGGAGCAATGCGTGGGGCGGAGCCCTACCACCGTAAGCTGTGCCAGCACCTTTCCGTACGGATCCTGAACCCACCTACCTGCCTCTAGGACCGCGTCGCGGGTGTAACCCCAGTTAGCGCACTCACGCTAAAAGCCGTGCTGCTCATCAAAAAAAAAAACCCAAAACCTTTATCGGTAAAACGGGATGAATATATTCCTCTGTATCACAGGCCTGTGGTGATGATAAATCAGCTGAGGAATACTGAGATACGAGGTATGCAGAAACCATATAAATAAGAGATAAATAACACCTGAAGAGGGCCATTAAACTCCGTCATCAAACTCCCACGCCGCAGTCAGAAGCGTGACCGACGGAGCAGAACCTATAGAAAGCGGCGCACCGATCGCAGGCTTGAGAGCTGCCATTTAAAAGCCCCAAAGCCACGCGACCCCGTGCGCTTGGGACTCGATTTAAAGCTGGGAGAACACGCAAAAATCTTTGTGAAATAGCTGAATGACATCAAGTTACAAATTACCTTTTGCTCAACTTCACTCCCTGAAAGGACCGGGAGAAAAAATCCACTGGTATCGGAGGGAAAAACCAGCAGTCGCTCCGATCGGTAAAAGCCTGGAGTCGTGCCAGGACAAAGCCTACGGGAGATCACAATCCGCGTCTTTTTAATCTTTTGATATATCGGAAAAATAACTCTGAGGCGGCTAGCTCCCCACGGAAGCGTTTCTGCTGCATTAAATACAAACCCGACGGTCGCAGCTGGCAGCAGCAAACCACGCGATCGAGAACCAAACACGCCGAGGCGATAACGGGGCTAAAAATATCGGGCACACCTTACTTGGAAGCGTTACGGAAAGGAAAACGCTACCTGAAATCCAGCTTTCGGGAAACAGCTTGGTATTTCAGGAACGCTGTTAAAAACTGCCTGCTGGAGGAGGTTCGCAGGGAAAGCAAAGGAGCTATTTCTCTGGAAAATGGTATTTTAATAAAGCCTGAAAGAACACTGCTTTAATCCGCTGAAGGAATAATATTCCAAAACAGCGTGTTTCACAGCCCTGCAGTAATTTGCAAGACCGATGCCTTTGCTTCGGTGTACGGCCAGGACTGAGGGCTTCGTTACACCGCCCGTACACATCGCTGTAGCACCTCCAATTCAGTGGCATTAAAGCCCAGGTTTGTACTAAAACTATTCATTTTAAAAGCCTGGCCGAGCCAGTTGATTTTGTTCTTTGCAACGAGCCCAGACGTTACCAGAATGAGACCAGCCGCGGGCTGCGTAGGGAAATTAAAATTGGTTTGTGCGGAGAAGGGGGAAAACCCTGATGGGGAAAACCGGGGCAGAGCTGGGCCCCGCTTCTGCTTCCCCCCCAAAACCGGGTTTATGGCGAGCCCGCAGTACATGAAGGGCAGAAACGTCCCGCAGCCGCCCTGCCCTTCACCGCTGCCCGCCCCGACCTTACCCTCCGCAGCCGCCAAGATGGCCGCCCTCAGAGCCAGCCGGGTGAGCGGCCGGGATGGGACGTGGAGGCCGCGGGGGGAACGGGGACGGCTGGAGGGCGAAGGGACGGAGGTGCCGGGGGTCTGCGGGCTTGAGGGCGGGGGACCGCGCTGCAGCCGGCGGCTTCTTCCCCTCAGGGGCTGCCCGGCAGCTTGCCCCCCTCCTGGGCACCCTGCTTCCCCTCATGGGTGCCCTGCTTCCCCTCATGGGCGCCCTCCTTCCCCTCAGGTGCTGCCTGGTGGCTTGCCCCCCTCATGGGTGCCCGGCTTCCCCTCATGGGCACCAGGCTTCCCCTCAGGGGCTGCCCAGCAGTGGCTTCTTCCCCTCATGGGCGCCCGGCTTCCCCTCAGGGGCTGCCCAGCAGTGGCTTCTTCCCCTCATGGGCGCCCGGCTTCCCCTCAGTGACTGCCCGCCGGCGGCTTCTTCCCTTCACAGCCTTTCCCATCGTGTACCTGGCCGCGCCGCCACTGGCGTTTTTTACGGTCTATAAAAGCTGTTTCCTGAAGTACTGACCCTCCCGTTAGGAATGAAGAATGTTGCTTCTCTAAGAAGTTACGGAACCACCTCCGGGCTTCCCGCGAGGCGGTTACAAAGGGTTCGCGGACCCGGCGGTGCCAGGTTGATGCTGGCATTTTTCCCGCTCTCCTGTTTCCTTCCTGAAGTAGGGGAAAGGTGAAGGGAGCTGCCATGGCGGCCGTGTCCTTCCCTCGGGTGGCCATGTCCTTCCCTCGGGCAGCCGTGTCCTTCCCTCGGGTGGCCATGGCAGCCATGTCCTTCCCTCAGGTGGCCGTGTCCTTCACTCAGGCAGCCATGGCAGCCGTGTCCTTCCCTCGGGCAGCCTGGCAGCCATGTCCTTCCCTCAGGCAGCCATGTCCTTCCTTCAGGCAGCCATGGCAGCCATGTCCTTTCCTCAGGCAGCAGTGATGTCCCCCGGCAGGACATGGCCACCCGCCCAAAGCCTCGCTGTGACAGCGGCGGCCAGAGAAGGCGGCTCCACCCAACGCCCGCCAGTCCCTCGCAGATCGAAGGCGACGCTTTCAGGCACCGGTGGTTGGTGTTCAGCCCCACCAACAATCACGCCGCTGGGGCGGCAACGTTTCCGAAGCTGGCAGAGCTGGCGTACCACCTGTGGAGTTGGGTTTTAACGGGGCTATCGGCAACTTGTCACCGAATCCGCCGAGTCAGAGGATAGGGAGGTTGACAGAGCAGGCAGGTGGTCATCCAAATCCTTACCTGTTGTGAAGCGGGGTCCTTTGTCACCCCTTTCTGCCACCGCCGGGTACGACCCCCCCGTCTGATTCCTATTTCCATTTCTTCCCCTCCGTTTGCGGGGAGCGTCGGGTTTTTTCAGCGTAGCCTTCGGCGTCAACCTTGCGTACCGCGCTGCGATGAAAACCACGATAGGCTCAGTAACTTTTTGGTGGTAAAGGTATATATGACTGGATCATCCTTAACATAATCACTTTTTTTTAATTTTATTTTATCCCGAAAGCAGGGTCGTTTGCCCGGCGCGCAGACGCCGATCAACGCACCGAGCCGAGGTATTTTATTCCCTTCATATTTGCGCAGAGACGGGCGCTAGGTGGTGAATCCACACAGCCAGCACACCTTCGTACAAAACTACAGCGTATTTATTTTGCTCCGTGGTTAGTATAATCCCGCCCAATGTTACGCTTATTGGTTAGTGATTAACATTTCGTACGCTATTCGTTTACTGTATTTAAATTAGCCTCGCTCGCTATGCAAATTAGCACGCCCGCTCCTTTCAGGTGGGGGGGGCAAGTCTTTTCGGTCCGGAACTGAGTCGGTGGTTGCCATCGCCCCTCGCTGCATTTACCTCTCACCCAGTGACCGCGGTTTTATCAGGCTGCGTGTCTTTCTGGCTGCCAGCCAGTCTTTGGCGCCGAGATGTTCCCTTTCCTCGGTCCGGCAGCTCTTCTTCAAGGCTCTAGCCCTTACTTTTCCACGGTTCGTTAACGAAACAAATCCTCTTCTACCTTTCAGCTCCCTCCCAAATTCCTTTCCCAGAGCACAGCGGGTTGGTAGTTTTGCTCAGGGGAAAATCTTCACTTTCTGCAGGACAGCGGTTACAATTACCCGGCTTTTTCTCAACCTCATCTCCCTTTTGTCCGTTTCCAGATAAAATAAGGTATAAAACGTTTGGGAGGATTGAGGTCTTTCTAGAGGTTTCTTGGTAGTGCTTGATTCTTTTGTTTTTCTGTGTAATGGTGGTAGCAGTTAGGTAAGAAGCTGAGGCAAGAAAGCTTAGGTCAATACTACTTTGCAATGTGGCTCGTGAAAACTCCAAATGAGTAAGATATTGCTACTGCAAAATGCAATCCTGAGCTATTAATACATTCGCTTAACGCTTTAGTAACAACCCCAGGCACCGCTGCAGGCGTGGGGAGGAGCGGCTGGGAGCTGCCCAGCGGGAAAGGACCTGGGGGTGTTGGTCGGCAGTCGCTGAACATGAGCCAGCAGCGTGCCCAGGTGGCCAAGAGGGCCAATGGCATCCGGGCTTGTATCAGGAACAGTGTGGCCAGCAGGAGCAGGGCAGGGATCGTCCCCCTGTGCTGGGCACTGGGGAGGCCGCCCCTCGAATGCTGTGCTCAGCGCTGGGCCCCTCACCCCAAGGCGGCCATGGAGGGGCTGGAGCGTGGCCAGAGCAGGGCAGTTCCTGCTCCCCAGGAACAAGCGATAGGACGAGAGGGAACGGCCTCAAGCTGCGCCAGGGCAGGTTTGGGTGGGATATTAGGAAAAACTTCTTCCCCAAAGGGCTGTCAGGCCCTGGCCCAGGCTGCCCAGGGCAGGGGCTGAGTCCCCATCCCTGGGGGTATCTAAAAGCCGGGGAGATGTGGTGCTGGGGGCCGTGGGTTAGTGGTGGCCTTGGCAGCGCTGGGTTAACGGCTGGACTCGATGATCTTCAAGGTCTTTTCCAACCTAAACGATTGCAGGATTCTAAGAAACGCATGCGGACTGTGATCTGTAATGTTCGTTACAAGAGCTGGCGTTCTTAAGATTCTAGGCAGTTGAAATTTCTCGTACAGCTGACTTGAAAATGAAAAGTATTCTCGCTAGCCAAGAATTCGTCTCTATCCAAGGACAGAAAACTGCTGGTTTGGAATCTAAAGGCTCCCTCTACTACTGCCCAAGCCCAGCCGGTATTTGCTTTGGGCCATATGTTTCATGCCCAGAAACTTTGGTTTCCACCCATTCTGTTCTTCCCCGTCCTTGGTGTTTCTCAGCGTGACACAATTCTGCTCCTGGGTTGACTGGGAACATTCGTACCCGTCCGTGCTTTGCTCTGCGTTTCGGTCTGGCTACGAATCGAGGCTGTTCTGAGAGAAACTCCTAACTCAGTTTCTCAAATTGAAAAAACTTCTTGAATTGTCGAGGATTCTTGAAACGACTTGGCTTACGACCCTCAGCCTTGCTCGGGCTTCCTTAAGGAGACCGTGGGTTTTGATGTCGTGAGTGTCATGGCTCTCTTCCTCAGCCAGTAACTCAGCGCGGCAGATGAGCAGATGGCAGGAGGAGCGGCCGAGGTCCCCGCGGCTCCCGTACACCGTTTGGGGAGGCCGAGTTCCCAGCAGGCCTGTTTGGACGGAACGGCCCCGCTACGCGCGTCGCTGTAAGGGTCCCACGTAGGCTTGGACCCTCACGGCTTCGTTAAGGGTCTGGAGGAGAGGAGAGCTTCCAGCTCCGTTCGCTCCAGAGGGCACGGCGTACGGACAAGGCAAAACCTGCTCGATGAACCGGATCGACGCGGGGGAAGCGGCAGCAGTCAGAGAATTAATTCCCTTTGAGAATGAGCCATTGCCTCTGAACCAAAAAACTAACGTGAGCCCAGGCCATAGCGTCTTTATTTTTGCAAAGCTTTGTAAGCTTTGGGAAGATTATCCCTAGTTTATGACTCCAGAGACAGGGAATTTGCCTGCCTTTGAGCAATTTGCCAAAGCAAGTTTTGGCAGAGCTGGGAGCTGAAACACTTAAAGCCCCGAACTCTGCTGCCCGTCGATCGCCTCGCACTGCGCCTCGGGAGCGTTCGGCCGCCATCCTGCACCAGGCCCGCGTTCCTGTTCCGGTGGGCATCTCCGGCTTTGCTGCCAGCAAGCCAAGGAGAACAGAGGGAAGGCGCAGAGTGTTTCTAGAGGAAAGTGCAAGAATAGGTGGTGAAAGAAAAGAAGAAGGAAGAAAGAAAAAAAGAAGAAAGAAAGAAAAAAAAAAGGAAATAAAAGAAAGAAAAGAAAGAAAGAAAGCAAGCAAAGGAAAGGAAGGAAGAAGGAAGGAAGAAGGAAGGAAGAAGGAGGAAAGGAAAGAAGAAGGAAGAAGAAAGGAAGAAAGAAAGAAGATGAAAGCAGGAAGAAAGAAGGAAAAGAAGAAAGAAGGAAAAGAAGAAAGAAAGGAGGAAGAAGAGAAGAAAGGAGGAAGGAAGGAAGAAAGAAGGAAGAAAGAAGGACTTTCTTCTCAGTAAGTTTGCAAGAAAGACTAATTTCAGTAAGTTTGCAAGAAAGGAGGACTTACCCTCAGTCAGTTTGCAGAGGACACCCAGTTGGGCGGGAGCGTTGATCTGCTGGAGGGCAGGGAGGCTCTGCAGAGGGCCCTGGCCAGGCTGGAGCCATGGGCCCAGGCCACTGGGTGAGGGTCAGCAAGGCTCAGGGCCGGGTCCTGCACTTGGGGCACAGCAACCCCAGGCACCGCTGCAGGCGTGGGGAGGAGCAGCTGGGAGCTGCCCAGGGGAAAGGGCCTGGGGGCGTTGGTCGACAGCCGCTGAACATGAGCCAGCAGTGTGCCCAGGTGGCCAAGAGGGCCAATGGCATCCTGGCTTGTATCAGGAACAGTGTGGCCAGCAGGAGCAGGGAGGTGATGGTGCCCCTGAACTGGGCACTGGTGAGGCCGCCCCTCGAGTCCTGTGCTCAGCGCTGGGCCCCTCACCCCACGAAGGCCATGGAGGGGCTGGAGCGTGGCCAGAGCAGGGCAGCGAGGCTGGGGCAGGGGCTGGAGCACAAGGCTGGGGAGGAGCGGCTGGGGGGGCTCAGCCTGGAGAAGAGGAGGCTGAGGGGAGCCCTCATCACTCTCTGCAACTGCCTGAAAGGAGGCTGGAGCCGGGGGGGTCGGGCTCTGCTCCCCAGGAACAAGCGATGGGACGAGAGGGAACGGCCTCAAGCTGCGCCAGGGCAGGGTTAGGTTGGATATGAGGAAAAACTTCTTCCCCAAAGGGCTGCCAGGCCCTGGCCCAGGCTGCCCAGGGCAGGGGCTGAGTCCCCATCCCTGGAGGGATTTAAAAGCCGGGTACATGTGGTGCTTAGGGACATGGTTTAGTGGTGGCCTTGGCAGTGCCGGGTTAACGGTTGGACTCGATGATCTTGAGGGTCTTTTCCAGCCTTGACGATTTTATGATTCTAAGGAAAAGAAGAAAGAAGGAAGAAAGAAGGAAAAGAAGAAAGAAGGAAGAAAGATAAAAAAAAGGAAAGAGGAAAAAAGGAAAGAAATGAAAAAAGAAAGAAAAAAAGAAAGAAAAAAGGCGTACGGTGCGGAAGGGCACAAACGGATGAAAGGGGCGTTTGCTGCGGCTGGAAGGCCAGTCAAAGAAAGTGCAACGCTTTCAGCTCAGGTCACCTCCTCCCCTCCCCCTGCTGCTCAAAGCCTCCTTCGTAAGACCTAAACGATGCCTTTTCCTCCCCGGGTGAGGCGCTTTCCCCATCCCTCTTCGCCCCCTCTCTTCGTTTCAGGAGAACCTCACCGGGTTTTGCTGCGCGCCTCCGCGAGACCGAGGCCGGCTCCGCACAGCTCGCGTGCGGTTCACGACGTTTGGCCCGCTGCAGCCACTCAGCTCGCACCGGAGTTGTTTCCCGCTTTCTCTTCCTGCGCATCCTAACCCACGCCGGATTAGCGCTAGGAAGCACAGAAGGATCCATCCAAACGTTGTAAAAAAGGATCAGCTAGCGGTACTGTAATTCTCCTTTTCAGATTTACGAGGGGACGGCTCAGATTCAAAGGACGATCATCGCTCGCGAGCACGTCGGCAAGTACAAGGCTTAACGACGCGTATCGAGGGCGCCCGGTGCTGCCGCAGCGTTCGGTGCTCCCGGGGAAGAGGATTTTAGCGCCTTTCTCGATACGATGAGAAAGGTGTGGAAAAAAACCAACCCTTTTTCCTTCAAAATCTTTTCATCGCGCGCACGATTAAGCGCTACTTCTGTGCTCCCCGTCCGTTGCCTGACTTCGTTCCTGCTGACTACCAAACTGGCTGTTTTCTCAACATTTCCGAGTTGTCGGCTTTCCCCGCTCGTTCTCTTTCACTCAAATCTTTGGGAGAAGAGGTAAACGCCTTCCCTCTCCAATTTAGATGATCAAAGCGTGAACAAAATGGAGATTTTTCTTAATTTTTTTTTTTTTTGGCCTGCGAAGGCATTCCGCACGTAACAAGGAACTGGATTTTAGGGGTTGCTGCGTTGTTTCTAACGCTACAGATTTGCTGCCGCCATCTCAGCGCTGGAGTTTGGGTGGGTCTCGAATCGATAAATCGCAGGGAAATTTCAAACAGCGATGACGTTTCCGCGGGAATGCCACGTGGCAGCACGCGCTCCCCGGGTCACCGTGGGCTAAAAGAAATACGCTGACGCTGCGGGTTCGTGGCCTTGCCAAACTTGCATCTTTTAAAAAAAAAAATGGAAAGCGAATCCATCTTGCCTTCTGGACCTGTCAGAAACCTGCGTTCTCCTAAATGGCAACAGGCGGGCGTGATTTTTCTCGGAGGGCGGCTGGATTCCTACTTGCGGATTCTCTACGCGTCCCGGCGTCAGTGTGAACAAACCCGAGGTCGGGTTTTCAAAAGACAGAGCGTAACAGGGCTTCTCTCCTGTGACTTCGCCATCGTACTCGCCCGAGTCTGGCAGCCAGAAATCGCTGTTTGATGCGTTCATCTCCGTGCCTCGAAGGAACCTGTCGCGTTTATGAAGAAAATACTTGGGTTTTGCGTGCCTTAAGCGAGACTTCTTTATGGATGAATGCGAAGCATAGCTCTTGAGAAACACAGGTATGGGCTTTTATGACAGTCGGAAAAAAGAAGTATGATTTGGTTTTATACGGGTTTTCATTTGAACCGATGCTGTTTGAAAGAACTTGCGGGAAACTGCCTTCTTTTCAGGTAGAGCAGCGCTGTTCTCCCCTTGGCTGTGACCCCAAAAGCCCAAACACGATCAGGGGCGAGAAACGAGAACCTCGTACCCCAATTATTTTTTCCCTGTCCAATTAGATGATCAAAATGTTATTTTTGACAGGTGTCGCTGCATTCTAATAAAAACCGACTGCCAAGCAGAGGTGTGGTTGCTTTTAGTCACTTCGCTTGTCATTAAAATGATTTCAGTCGTATTTCCGGGACGTCGGCCCGTGGCTGAAGTACGTTACAGCGGGACCGAGGCCTGCGGCGCTGTTGTCTGCACGTGGGGCGGTTTGAAGGATTTAGGTGCTATCCAGCGTAACAGAATATCGGCTTCGGAGAGCGCGGCCTCTTCGCTACGCTTCCCAAGCAAGAAAACGTTTAATTAGGATGATGCAAGTGAAAGCGTGCAGCTTTTCCTTAAGGATGACTTACAGCATCACGTGTATTTCAAAGCCAGGATATTTAAATCCGTTTGCAGCAAGAACGGCTGGGAAGGAGGAATTTTTGTGAGACTTTCTTTCCCTGGGACAGGCCCTTCTTTCCGCGCCGGCAGAACGCGCCTTCCCCGCCCTTCTCGGGGACATCGCTCAGCGCTGGAGCGCTGTGTCCAGTGCTGGGATCCCCGTGGCCGAGGCACGGATCTACCGGAGAGAGTCCAGGGATGGGCTACGACAATGACGAAGGGTCTGGAGCGTGAGGCTGAAGGAGCTGGGACTGTTGAGGCTGTTGAAGGCTCGGGGGGGTCGTATCCATGTGCACGAACGCCTCACGGGATGGAAGCGGAGGGACCAGGCGCTCCTCAGTAGCGCCCACCGACAGGGCAACGGCCACAAATTCAAACCCGTCATGGCTTGGACGGGCACGCGCTTCGCTGGTAAAAAACTGGCTGGGTGGCTGGGCCCAGAGAGCGCTGGTGATGGAGCCAAATCCAGTTGGCGGCCGGTCACCAGTGCTGTTCCCCAGGGCTCCGTACTGGGGCCAGCTCCGTTTAATGTCTTTACCAACGATCTGGACAAGGGGATCGAGGGCACCCTCAGTCAGTTTGCCGAGGACACCCAGTTGGGCGGGAGCGTTGATCTGCTGGAGGGCAGGGAGGCTCTGCAGAGGGCCCTGGCCAGGCTGGAGCCATGGGCCCAGGCCACTGGGTGAGGGTCAGCAAGGCTCAGGGCCGGGTCCTGCACTTGGGGCACAGCAACCCCAGGCACCGCTGCAGGCGTGGGGAGGAGCGGCTGGGAGCTGCCCGGCGGGAAAGGACCTGGGGGCGTTGGTCGACAGCTGCCTGAACACAAGCCAGCAGCGTGCCCAGGTGGCCAAGAGGGCCACTGGCATCCTGGCTTGTATCAGGAACAGTGTAGCCAGCAGGAGCAGGGCAGGGATCATCCCCCTGTGCTGGGCACTGGGGAGGCCGCCCCTCGAATGCTGTGCTCAGCGCTGGGCCCCTCACCCCAAGAAGGCCATGGAGGGGCTGGAGCGTGGCCAGAGCAGGGCAGCGAGGCTGGGGCAGGGGCTGGAGCACAAGGCTGGGGAGCAGCGGCTGGGGGAGCTGGGGGGGCTCAGCCTGGAGAAGAGGAGGCTGAGGGGAGCCCTCATCGCTCTCTGCAACTGCCTGAAAGGAGGCTGGAGCCAGGGGGGGTCGGGCTCTGCTCCCCAGGAACAAGCGATGGGACGAGAGGGAACGGCCTCCAGCTGCGCCAGGGCAGCTTTGGGTTGGGTATTGGGAAAAACTTCTTCCCCCAAAGGGCTGTCAGGGACTGGCCCAGGCTGCCCAGGGCAGGGGCTGAGTCCCCATCCCTGGGGGGATTTAAAAGCCGGGGAGATGTGGTGCTGGGGGCCCGGACCCCGGCCATGGACTGGGGGGGGTGGGGGGTGGAGCAGGGGGCGCAGGGGGTGGGGGTGTTGGGGGCAGGAGAGGGGACGTGGAGACCAGCGGCGGGGTTGTGGGCACCAGGGGGGGGACGGGGTGACATCCAGGTGGGTACAGGGATGGGGGGACTAGGGGGGCACTGGGGGGGGATGGAGGGGCACTGGGAACGCGACAGGGTTCCTCAGCTCCTTACGCAATTCTTCTTCAAACGCAAACACAACAGGAAAAACCTGCTGATAAGCACAGCAACCGCAGCCGGTGCCAGGCAACTCCTGCTTGGTACCTTCGGAAAAAGAAATCTTTTGCGTCGAGAGCTTCAAACCCCCAACTACGACCACAGTCCCATCAACATCCCAGCCAACGCCAACGCCCGCAACCGAAACCGGATTATTTTTTAAAAAACCAAACCCAGCAGGATCTGTTCGGAATGAGTTTCGGCAGGAACAAAGCACAGACCCGTAAGCACGGCTCCTTCTGGGGCTGCGCCCACGTCCTCGGTAACTACAAGTAAAAAGACGATGAAGCGACTGCTCAGAGAACACGCAAAAACCCCCAAAGGGGCAGAACTCCGCAAACTTGATCTTCCAGCCCAGAAACAGCTCGAGTTCAAGCCCAAGACCAGGAAAGCATTTGGACTTTCACCGTGAAGCTTTCCTCGGGGCACTCTGAAAAGAAAACGGTCTCGGCGTGAGCTCCTGACAAGGGAAAGGTTTTAGTTTCTAACACTTGCCAAGCGAGGGAGCAGAAGGAAGACGGCCCCCGCCCCACGAACCCATCCGCTTACAAAGCCAAAGCTGCCTGGGTCGCTCGCGCGTCTGCGGGGAAAGGAGGGGACAGGGGCGGCTGTAACGAACCCAGCCCCGCTCTGCCCCGACCCCGCGCCGAGGAGCAGCCGAGCGTTCCACGGGGGCCGCGCCGGGCTCGCGCAACGCTTTTCCTTTCCTCCGACCGGCGCCCTGGAAAGACACGGGCTCCATTTGCCGCTGTACTTGAACCAGCTCGATCGCTCCCACTTCCAACTCGCCGGAAGAGACCAGCGGAACAAACCCGAACAGGCGCTCAGCCACGGGGAAAACCCGCACCAGCCTCGGCATCAGCGACCCCGAAACCTTCCTCCGCCACGCGGACGGAGGCCAAGGAGGGGCTTTATTCCGGGGGGCTGGCACTGGGGCGCGGATTCTTTCTGGGCACGTCCGCTTCCTTTAGGTCAGGCAAAAGCACCGAGAGTTGAAGCCCAATTAACCCACGGCGGCCTCCAGAAGCTTCCAAATTGCTTTTTTTTCCCCCCCAAAATAGTACTTTTCGAGAGATCTTCCAAGCGCTCTTGTGAGAAGCGATTTGCGCGGTCTGCGTTTTGGGAACGGGAATTACGTCGGGAAGAGCAGCCGACCGCGGCGTGGGACGGCGCGGTGCAAGCGCGACGTAAAACCTCGCGTGCCCCGTGCGTCAGCCTCCGCAAGCAACTCCACCCTGGCCTTCCCCTCTGCGAAACGCTGACGGCTGGGGCGCGAGTTACGCTCGGATGAGGGAAACCCCCCACTTTTTCAGTTGGGGATTTCCCTTAAGAAAACTTTATTTAGTTCAGGATTATTTACTTCGTCTCCTGCTTTGTCAGCAAACCCTCCCCTCTCCCCCTCCCGGCAAGGCACAGTGAAGCGGCGCGGTTTCTCTCCGTCAATCAAACGTAACCCGCCAATCGCCTCCGGAGATGCTGGCACCTCCCGTGACGCGCGCAGGAGAGCGGCAAGCAGAGCCTTCCCTGGTCTTGTTTTAAACGCGATGGTGCAAATTGTTTTAGATGACCTCTTCCCCTCTTCAGGAAACAGAAATGCAAGGACGCGACTTTGAAACAGCCTTCGCCTTCTGTGGGGGAGGCTAAAAATCCACAGCGCCTTTTTCATGAGTAAATTGTTCATTTTTGGGGGGGGGGGAAACTAGAATCTGTTGGTTGGTTATGCGTTTGTCAGGAGAGTTTCTTCCAGGTTACGCAATTCCCTGCTGTGACACGGCACACTACGATACCTGGGATGGACATCCAGCGTCTGGGATGGACATCCAGCGAACCAGGAATTTTCTTCTACAAATCCTAAAGAAGAGAGAATGCCCAATGACAAAAATACGCAGGCCCCGATTTCACGGGCCGCTGGTTCAAGTGGTCGGCAAGACACTTCACGACATCTGCAACGACGAGGAGCTGGAGACTGGGTGACAAGCGGGAGCTTACAAAGCATTTCAGAAAAGTCTTGACGTTTTCCACAGATTCTTCAAATTTCGAAAAATAATCATCTCTGTTGAGCTCGGAAGAAACAAAAGCAACCACCTAATGCCTTCTCTGCTCACCCGCTGAGTCCTCCCGACGTTCGCAAAGCCGCCAACGCAGTAGGTCAACATTTATTTGATGCAATCAGTCTGTTACAGCCAGGAATCCTGTGAGAGAACAGATCCCAAATTAGAGGCGAGCTTGTTTGGAAAAACGCAGCACAGTTTGGCAGAGTAAACGCAGGAAGATCTCAAAAAGCCCCACGCCGCCTCCCAGAGCACTGCAAGGTACATGGAACATTCCCAAAAGAGTCGGGCAGCGCCGCGCAGGCAAAGCGGTCGCCGTTGCCAGCATTTTAAGGAGTATGCGAATAGGAATAACAAATCTGACCCCTCCGGGAAATGCCAGCTGTCAACGCAAAAAGGAATACGCAGCCCCAAGGGAAAAACAGATCGCCAGGATTAAGCCGAGAGCTCGACCCAACACCTCAGTGGAAGAAAACTCAAACCGCGGCCCCGTCTCCTCGCGCTGGGTTCGGATTTGCGACAGCCGTTTAATTCCGCAGCTTGGAAAAGCTCCGAGGTCGCAAAAAAGGGAGTTTCCTGGGTCTCAGAGTAATTCTAGAGCTAAAGCGGGGATAGACATCACCTCTAGGTCAGATAATACATGCCAACGCTCATCACCGACCCAGGAAGGCAACCCCCTCCGCTCCTACCCAAGGCTGCCAAGCGCGACACGCTTGCTTCCTAAAACAGGGCGCCGCCTTGTTCGCGTCCGACACCGCCAATGTGTTTCTCCCTCGAAACGGGACTAGAGATAGGTTACGCACGCTCTCAAGCCGCCGGCTGGGAGCCCTGGAGCCTTTCGGGTGGTGTTTTTCACCACGGATTGCAGGAGAAAGAACAGGGAAGACAGAGGAGACGGTGGGAAATTTCATCTACAACGGGGAGCGCTACGGTGAACAATACGACCGAGACCGAGTCCTTTCCCGCGGGGGAAAAGCACGCGCCAAATAAATACCCGCTGAGCGGAGCGGTACGATTTTATCGTTACACAGGGAGAAAAAGCAGATTTGAGGAAGACAACGTAAGAACCGACTACGACAACGCTTCTTTTGGATAGCACTAAAGTGTAAATAGACTACACGTAAAAAGCGTACGTACTGCACAAATGTATAGTTTATATAAACATTAAATCGTTATTTAATTTGATATTATCACAGACAGCCATACGTTTCTGTGTATAAATACCTATAAAATCCAAAGCTTCCCGCTTCCTCTGGCCGCAGACATCTTTCGCCTCAACCCGCACCAAGAAGAATTCGCAAACCCCAAGAGGAATCACCTACAAGGTTCCAGTAAAACCTGTCGCTGGGAAATAGCTTGAGAAGTCTGCTACAAGATCCATGAAGAATGCCGACCACAGCACCGGTACAGGAACATTAAAAGCACAACGTTCCCAAATCTGATTTTTTTTGGAGATGAATCCTAAAGTTTGGCCCGTTATTTTTTAGTAATGTAATCCCAAATCTGATTTTTCTTTTTTTGAGATGAATCCTAAAGTTTCGCCCGTTAGATTATTTTTCGTAAAGTAATCCGAAATCTGATTTTTCTTGGAGGTGAATCCTAAACTTTGGCCCGTTAGATTACTTTTTAGTACTGTAATCCCAAATATTTTTTTTTTTTTTTTTTGGAGATGAATCCTGAAGTTTCACCTGCTAGATTATTTTTTGTAATGTAATCCCAAATCTGATTTTTTTTTTTTTGGAGATGAGTCCTAAACTTTGGCCCGTTAGATTAGTTTTTAGTACTGTAATCCCAGATCTGATGTTTTTTTTTTGGAGATTAGTTCATAAAATTCTGCCCGTTAGATTATTTTTCAGTCATGTACCGAAATACTTTTTGCCATTGGTACATCCAGCAGCGTGAAATGTTTACATAAACTCTAGATTTACACAGTACCTAAATTTTTACGTGTAGTGTGTTTAGTACTGTGCATTTCCTCAGTCTGCACTCAAGACCGTTAACTGCAAGTGGTCGTTTCCACCATTACCCCGTTACCTTCACCTGGCCATGCCGGGGGTCGACAGGTGATGAGGATGGTGACCTGCACTGGCACTGACCGCACCACCGACGTCAGGCGATGAAGGCCAGAACTGCGGCTGTCTTCACTCGCCGCAGCCCTCCCGTGAGATCCGCCGCCGTCCGCCCCCAGGAAACACCGCTCCTCCTCAAACACGCCGACAGACTGCGCCGCCAGCAGGGCAGGAGTCTCGTTCTGAAACAGAGAAGCATCAAAACAGAGCGATGAAAACGCCTTCGTTAACACTTAGAAACGTTAGTTAACATAAACGCCTTAGTTAACACTTACAAATTTGCAGCGCGTCAAATATTTTCCCGCCCCTTCACAACTTCAGACGTACTGACCACGCATGCGTACCACGTGCACGACGCGTGTGCGTATAAACACGTATACGCACGTGCATCTACCCGCGCGACCTCATTTCCTTCCCCCGCTTCTATTTTCTGGTCCAGAAGCATCAAGCTCAATCTCAAGTTCAACACATGCAAGCAGCAAGGCACCAATTCGGATCATCGGGAACGACGCTGGTGGCCAAACGAAGACATCAGCGCCCCGACGACTCTCAAAAATAACAAGATTACGTTTCGCAGAACTTGCTGTCAAGTGTCAAAGCCGCCACAATCTGAAGCGGCACTCAGAAGGGAACTCTCATGTGCGTACCTATACATACACATATGTCTTCCTCTCTCCCCTATTGCTTCCCTACGCTACGCCTACGCGGTATTTTCCTGACGCAGTACTTAACCCGCATGCTTTCAGCACAGCGACAACGATCATAACCAACAGCGCCTCCGGTTCTCCTGGGGACACTCAAAAATAAGTGTGACTTTCCCCCCCCGCCCCTCCAGACATCAGCAGTTCTTGACATTTTCCACCTCCCGGCACCAGAATCCCGTTGGCGTGGGCTACGCCTGGTGACCCACAACTATAAACCCAACGCTCCCGGCAGCGTTTATCGACCTGAGCGAGCGCAGAGCGGTGCTGCGGCCAGACTCGGCACACTCTCCTAACAAGGGAGCCACGTGGAAATGCAGCACGGTCTCCTTGCAGGTAAAGGAGCAACAAGAAGTTCGCTTCCCAGGTCTCAGAGCAATTCTAGAGCTAAACTGATCCATCTTCAGATCGATGCTCAGATAATACATGCCAACAGCCATCACGGACCCAGGGGAAGCAACCCAGCAGCTCCCTTCACCTGTCACGGGGGGCTGCAGGGCGAGAGAGGGGCAGCCGGGGAGCACGCAGCAACCCCCGACCCTCAACATGGCAGTGAGGGGCGCTGCTCCTCGTAACAGCACAGCCGCGCTGAGATGAGTCGGTACTTACGTAGTCACCTGGCCTTCTCCCAGGCGACGTTTTGGGTCGGTTCTTTGGTTTTGGGGGGGAGGAGGGGCTGGAGAGCTGCCTGGCGGGAAAGGGCCTGGGGGTGTTGGTTGGCAGCTGGCTGAACGTGAGCCAGCAGCGTGCCCAGGTGGCCAAGAGGGCCACTGGCATCCTGGCTTGTATCAGGAATGGTGTGGCCAGCAGGAGCAGGGCAGGGATGGTCCCCCTGTGCTGGGCACTGGGGAGGCCGCCCCTCGAATGCTGTGCTCAGCGCTGGGCCCCTCACCCCAAGGCGGCCACGGAGGGGCTGGAGCGTGGCCAGAGCAGGGCAGCGAGGCTGGGGCAGGGGCTGGAGCCCAAGGCTGGGGAGGAGCGGCTGGGGGAGCTGGGGGGGCTCAGCCTGGAGAAGAGGAGGCTGAGGGGAGCCCTCATCGCTCTCTGCAACTGCCTGAAAAGAGGCTGGAGCCGGGGGGGTCGGGCTCTGCTCCCCAGGAACAAGCGATGGGACGAGAGGGAACGGCCTCAAGCTGTGCCAGGGCAGCTTTGGGTTGGGTATTAGGAAAAACTTCTTCCCCCAAAGGGCTGTCAGGCCCTGGCCCAGGCTGCCCGGGGCAGGGGCTGGGTCCCCACCCCTGGAAGGATTTAAAAGCCGGGGAGATGTGGTGCTGGGGGCCGTGGGTTAGCGGTGGCCTTGGCAGCGCTGGGTTAACGGCTGGACTCCGTGATCCCCACGGCCTTTTCCAGCCCAAGCGACGCCCCGCTCCTCAGCCCCGCAGCCCGCCCGTTTCTCCGCAGGTAACGCGCTCGGCACCGCTCCTCTCACCGCGCCCCGTCGCGGCGCCACCTTGGAAAAGCAGCAGCGCAGCCGCGGTCTCAGCTCGGGGGGTTCCGCGCCCGGGGCCGCCGGCGCGGCCCGAGGGGACCCGGCCCTTTCTCCCCCCGCCCCTCCCGGGGAGGCCGAGGGGAACCCCCGGCTCCCAGGCCCCACCGAGGAACCCCGCGGACGCCTCCCCCCGCCCCGCTGGATCGGAGGCGACCGATCGCCAAGCCCCCCCCCCCCCGCCCCAAGCCTCCGCCCCGCCCCCCGGCCCCGGCCCCCCCCGCCGTGCGCACAGCACCCACCGCCTCCGCCGTCCCCGCCGAAAAGAGCTGCCCGCCGCCGGGCCGGGAGGGAAGAAGCGGCCGTGGGACCCCGCCGGAGCCGCCCGCCGCGTTCGCCTGAGCCGCGCCGGAGCGGCGGAGCGGCGGCGGGGCCGTGAGGGAGCCGGCGATCCGGTCGGGCGACCTGCGGGCGGGGGAAGGACCCCGCCGTGCGGCGGGAAAGGGCCCGCCCCGGAGGCGGCTCCTCGGCGGCCGCGCGGGGCCGGCGAGCGGCCCCCGCGCCTCCCTCATTAAACCCCGTTCTCTGGTAACGTAAACCCAATTCTCTGGTAATTAAACCCAATTATCTGCTCATTACCGACGCTGGACTGCGGCAAAGGTGACGCCGCGCCGGGCGGGAGCGCCATTTTGGGCTGTGAATGACAACGTATAATGGCGCAGAGCGATTGCTCGGAGCCCTCATGGCTCCCCGCAGCCGCCTGCAAGGAGGCTGGAGCCAGGTGGGTCTCTTCAGGCTTAACCGGATTTAAATGTGCCAAGCACCAGCTTAAACGTGGCGCATGGAGGAGCTGAAACAGCTAATTGGGTTTGGTGGGGCCGCCCTCCCTTCGGCAGCTCTGTAACAGCAGCGACACTGACCAGGGAAACCAGAGCCCCCAAGAGAGATGCGCTTTATTACGGATCTACAGGTTTGCACCCACCTCTCCCTGTTTGGGAAACTTTGAGAATGAAATAAAATTTCCACGGGTTATAGTTGCGCAGCGAACCTCGTTTTATATGAAATACGTCTCCTTAAAAAGGTAAGGTCGGTTCTTAGGTTTTAGAATCCCAGCGGGCGCAGAGTTTATCTAACCATTCGGTCTAATCTTTGCTTTAGGTGAGGTTTCTTTTTCCACTCTGTATTTTTTATTTATTGTTCCAACCTAAACCATTCCATGACTGAAAATCAGGTCTATTTTGGGGTTTGATCTCTCGGGGTGGTGGGTATTTGGGAGGGGGGGGGGGTGTTGGGAGACAACAAGGGGCTTTTCTGAGGTGTTTTAATGGGGGTTGGGTGTGTTTTTAAATACAGCAAATCCTCATCCAGGACACGACAATATCGACCTCCCCGCAGGTAAATCAGGTGGCGGTTTACAGCTTCATTAAGCAACGAAAACGTCATTCCCGGTGACAGGCACCGCAGGCGAAGGGACCGTCCCGAGGCCAGGGTTTGAGTGAGCGGCGGCAAACGAATTCCCGGCAGGGCTGAGGTGGGAAGGGAGCTCTGGAGGTCAGCGTGTGCGGCCCCCGTGCAAGCAGGGATGCCCCGGGACGGCGTCCAGTTGGGTTTTGACTGTCTCCGAGGATGGAGACTCCACAACCTCCCTGGGCAGCCTGTGCCAGTGTTCGACCTACCCTCACAGTAAAAAAAAAAAAAAAAAAAGTGTGTTTCCTTGTGTTCAGGTGAGATTTTATGTGTTTTAGAACCATAGAATTGTTAAGGTTGGAAAAGACCCTTAAGATCATCAAGTCCAGCCGTTAACCCGGCACTGCCAAGGCCACCCCTAAACCATGTCCCCAAGCACCGCATCTCCCCGGCTTTTAAATCCCCCCAGGGGTGGGGACTCAGCCCCTGCCCTGGGCAGCCTGGGCCAGGGCCTGACAGCCCTTTGGGGGAAGAAGTTTTTCCCAATACCCAACCCAAAGCTGCCCTGGCGCAGCTGGAGGCCGTTCCCTCTCGTCCCATCGCTTGTTCCTGGGGAGCAGAGCCCGACCCCCCCGGCTCCAGCCTCCTTTCAGGCAGTTGCAGAGAGCGATGAGGGCTCCCCTCAGCCTCCTCTTCTCCAGGCTGAGCCCCCCCAGCTCCCCCAGCCGCTCCTCCCCAGCCTTGTGCTCCAGCCCCTGCCCCAGCCTCGCTGCCCTGCTCTGGCCACGCTCCAGCCCCTCCATGGCCGCCTTGGGGTGAGGGGCCCAGCGCTGAGCACAGCATTCGAGGGGCGGCCTCCCCAGTGCCCAGCACAGGGGGACCATCCCTGCCCTGCTCCTGCTGGCCACACTGTTCCTGATACAAGCCAGGATGCCAGTGGCCCTCTTGGCCACCTGGGCACGCTGCTGGCTCGTGTTCAGCGGCTGTTGACCAACACCCCCAGGTCCTTTCCCGCCGGGCAGCTCCCAGCTGCTCCTCCCCA
Organism: Nipponia nippon; assembly: GCF_047370975.1. Taxonomy (NCBI): domain Eukaryota; kingdom Metazoa; phylum Chordata; class Aves; order Pelecaniformes; family Threskiornithidae; genus Nipponia; species Nipponia nippon. The sequence continues at coordinate 1,135,433 of NW_028262363.1, forward strand.
CGCCTGCAGCACTGCGTGGGGTTGGTGTGTTCATCTCTTTTGCTATGGTTTATCTGTGTTATTCATGTCAGAAAGAGGGGAAAAGGCAAAGATGACGGGGGTCCCTGAAGGTAATTAAATCGTTCTCGCTGAATGAAGAGCTGTAGCATGGTAGTAGACGCTAAGGGAAGAATCGTGACCGGGAATAATTGCGTGGTGGCAGTACTGCAGAAAGAGATCGGGGGATTTCGGGTGACTGGGGCTAAACGTGAGCCTATACTGAAAATGAGTTTGTATCAGTTTATCATTTGTTTTTATAGTTTAACATAAATTTATACTTAAAAGGAATGTGTATGAGTTCATTTTTTTATAGTTGATATGGGTTTAACATGAGCTTATTCTTCAAATGAGTTTATATGAGTTTATAGTTTATATTTTTTTATTTTTTATAGTTTATATGAGTTTAAGCTTTATAATTTTTTAAAATTTTATAGTTTATATGAGTTTAACATGAGTTTATACTTAATTTTTTTACAGTTTATGTTTAATGTGAGTTTATACTTAAAATGAGTTTATATGAGTTTATACTTCATATTTTTTTATCTTTTATAGTTTGAGGGTTGTTTTTATATTTTATACGAGTTTAACATGACTTTATAGTTAAAATGAGTTTATAATATTGTTATTTTTTATAGTTTATACGAGTTTAACATGACTTTATAGTTAAAATGAGTTTATAATATTGTTATTTTTTATAGTTTATACGAGTTTAACATGACTTTATAGTTAAAATGAGTAGATATGAGCACGTTTTGTCAGGTTTTTTTCTTTTTCTTCCAAAAAAAGGCTAATGACTCCCCGTTGTGCCACACTTCGGTCAGTACAACCTACGCAAGACAATAAATCCATGACACTCAGTGCTGGCGCTATCTCACCTGAGGGAATCTGTGTACGTCGTGATTTCAAATAAATAGCTGTTATATGAAACATATGCATTACTGGAAAGATCCCATTCGCTCTTTTACTCACCTGGTAGATTTTAGCATCTCTCATGAGATTTTCTACAGGATATTCAGTATTAAATCCGTTTCTTCCAAAAATCTGCCCTGCATCGGTAGCTACTTGGTTTGCAACGTCGCCAGCGAACGCCTTGGCAGTGGAAGCGTAGTAGGTATCCTGGCGACCGGCATCGACTTCCCACGCGGCTCTTTGGTAAGCCACCCTAGCCGGTTCCACTTTCGTGGCCATTTCAGCCAGCATGAAAGACACCGCCTGGTGCTACGAACGATGGAGGAAACGAGGTTAACGTTGCCTGCTTCAGATTCAGCAACATCCCAGAACAGAGTCCTCTTCACTTCTTAATTTGCGAATTCAACGCGCTCAGGAAATTGCACTGGAGGAGTTCTACAGAATTTGGATCAGGCATTCATCACTGTGCATTGAATTGGGCTTTTCAGTTTGTAATTCTCAAATCCACGGGGCCACGGGGATTTTAATTCTCAAATCCACGGGGCCACGGGGATTTTAATTCTCAAATCCACAGGGCCACGGGGATTTTAATTCTCAAATCCACTGAGCCATGGGGATTTTAATTCTCAAATCCACTTGGCCATGGGGATTTTAATTCTTAAATCCCCTGGGCCACGGGGATTTTCATTCTCAAATAGCCTGGGCCATGGGGATTTTAATTCTCAAATCCACTGGGCCACAGGATTTTGATTCTCAGATCCACTTGGCCACAGGGATTTTGATTCTCAAATCCACTGGGTCACGGGGATTTTGATTCTCAAATCCACTTGGCCACAGGATTTTAATTCTCAAATCCACTTGGCCATGGGGTTTTGGTTCTCAAATCCACTTGGCCACAGGGATTTTGATTCTCAAATCCACTTGGCCGCGGTGATTTTGATTGTTAAATCCACTGGGTCACGGGGATATTGATTCTCAAATAACCTGGGCCATTGGGAATTCAATTCTGAAATCCACTTGGCCACGGTGACTTTAATTCTGAAATCCACTTGCCCACGGTCATTTTAATTCTCAATTCCACTGGGCTATGGGGGTTTTGATTCTCAAATCCACTTGGTCACGGGGATTTTAATTCTCAAATCCATTTTGTCACGGGGATTTCAATTTTCAAATCCACTGGGCCATGGGGATTTTGATTCTCAAATCCACCTGGCTATGGGGATTTTTTTTCTCAAATCCACTTGTCCATGGTGATTTTGATTGTCAAATCTACTGGGCCACGGGGATTTTAATTCTCCAGTCCACTTGGGCACAGGATTTTACTTCTCAAATCCACTGGGCCACAGGATTTCAGTTCTCAAATCCACTGGGCCACAGGATTTTGAATCTTAAATCCACTGGGCCACAGGGATTTTAATTCTCAAATCCATGGGGCCACGGGGATTTTGATTCTCAAATCCACTGGGCCTTGGGGATTTGAATTCTCAAAGCCACTGTGCCACAGGATTTTAATTCTCAAATCCTCTTGGCCACGGGGATTTTGATTCTGAAATCCAGTGGGCCATGGGGATTTTAATTCTCAAATCCACTTTGCCACAGGATTATAATTCTGAAATCTACTGGGACACAGTTATTTTAATTCTCAAATTTACTGGGCCACGGGGATTGTGATTCTCAAATCCACTTGTCCATGGTGATTTTGATTCTCAAATCCACTTGGCCATTGGGATTTTAATTCTCATCCACTTGGTCACAGGATTTTGATTCTCAAATCTGCTCTGGCCACGCTCCAGCCCCTCCATGGCCTTCTTGGGGTGAGGGGCCCAACACTGAGCACAGGCATTCGAGGGGCGGCCTCACCAGTGCCCAGCACAGGACACGATCCCTGCCCTGCTCCTGCTGGCCACACTGTTCCTGATACAAGCCCGGATGCCATTGGCCCTCTTGGCCACCTGGGCACACTGCTGGCTTGTGTTCAGGCAGCTGTCGACCAGCACCCCCAGGTCCTTTCCCGCCGGGCAGCTCCCAGCCGCTCCTCCCCACGCCTGCAGCGGTGCCTGGCGTTGCTGTGCCCCAAGTGCAGGACCCGGCCCTGAGCCTCGCTGACCCTCACCCAGTGGCCTGGGCCCATGGCTCCGGCCTGGCCAGGGCCCTCTGCAGAGCCTCCCTGCCCTCCAGCAGATCAACGCTCCCGCCCAACTGGGTGTCCTCTGCAAACTGACTGAGGGTAAGTCCTCCTTTCTTGCAAACTTACTGAAATTAGTCTTTCTTGCAAACTTACTGAGAAGAAAGTCCTTCTTTCTTCCTTCTTTCTTCCTTCCTTCCTCCTTTCTTCTCTTCTTCCTCCTTTCTTCCTTCTTTTCCTTCTTCCTTCTTTTCCTTCTTTCTTCTTTTCCTTCTTTCTTCTTTTCCTTCTTTCTTGCTGCTTTCATCTTCTTTCTTTCTTCCTTTCTTCCTTCCTTCTTCCTTCCTTCTTCCTTCCTTCTTCCTTCCTTCTTCCTTCCTTCTTCCTTCCTTCTTCCTTCCTTCTTCCTTCCTTCTTCCTTCCTTCTTCCTTCCTTCTTCCTTCCTTCTTCCTTCCTTCTTCCTTCCTTCTTCCTTCCTTTCCTTTGCTTTCTTTCTTCTTTCTTTTCTTTCTTTTTTTTCCTTTTTTTTTTCTTTCTTTCTTCTTTTTTTCTTTCTTCCTTCTTCTTTTCTTTCACCACCTATTTTTGCACTTTCCTCTAGAAACACTCTGCGCCTTCCCTCTGTTCTCCTTGGCTTGCTGGCAGCAAAGCCGGAGATGCCCACCGGAACAGGAACGCGGGCCCGGTGCAGGATGGCGGCCGAACGCTCCCGAGGCGCAGTGCGAGGCGATCGACGGGCAGCAGAGTTCGGGGCTTTAAGTGTTTCAGCTCCCAGCTCTGCCAAAACTTGCTTTGGCAAATTGCTCAAAGGCAGGCAAATTCCCTGTCTCTGGAGTCATAAACTAGGGATAATCTTCCCAAAGCTTACAAAGCTTTGCAAAAATAAAGACGCTATGGCCTGGGCTCACGTTAGTTTTTTGGTTCAGAGGCAATGGCTCATTCTCAAAGGGAATTAATTCTCTGACTGCTGCCGCTTCCCCCGCGTCGATCCGGTTCATCGAGCAGGTTTTGCCTTGTCCGTACGCCGTGCCCTCTGGAGCGAACGGAGCTGGAAGCTCTCCTCTCCTCCAGACCCTTAACGAAGCCGTGAGGGTCCAAGCCTACGTGGGACCCTTACAGCGACGCGCGTAGCGGGGCCGTTCCGTCCAAACAGGCCTGCTGGGAACTCGGCCTCCCCAAACGGTGTACGGGAGCCGCGGGGACCTCGGCCGCTCCTCCTGCCATCTGCTCATCTGCCGCGCTGAGTTACTGGCTGAGGAAGAGAGCCATGACACTCACGACATCAAAACCCACGGTCTCCTTAAGGAAGCCCGAGCAAGGCTGAGGGTCGTAAGCCAAGTCGTTTCAAGAATCCTCGACAATTCAAGAAGTTTTTTCAATTTGAGAAACTGAGTTAGGAGTTTCTCTCAGAACAGCCTCGATTCGTAGCCAGACCGAAACGCAGAGCAAAGCACGGACGGGTACGAATGTTCCCAGTCAACCCAGGAGCAGAATTGTGTCACGCTGAGAAACACCAAGGACGGGGAAGAACAGAATGGGTGGAAACCAAAGTTTCTGGGCATGAAACATATGGCCCAAAGCAAATACCGGCTGGGCTTGGGCAGTAGTAGAGGGAGCCTTTAGATTCCAAACCAGCAGTTTTCTGTCCTTGGATAGAGACGAATTCTTGGCTAGCGAGAATACTTTTCATTTTCAAGTCAGCTGTAAGAGAAATTTCAACTGCCTAGAATCTTAAGAACGCCAGCTCTTGTAACGAACATTACAGATCACGGTCCGCATGCGTTTCTTAGAATCCTGCAATCGTTTAGGTTGGAAAAGACGTTGAAGATCATCGAGTCCAGCCGTTAACCCAGCGCTGCCAAGGCCACCACTAACCCACGGCCCCCAGCACCACATCTCCCCGGCTTTTAGATACCCCCAGGGATGGGGACTCAGCCCCTGCCCTGGGCAGCCTGGGCCAGGGCCTGACAGCCCTTTGGGGAAGAAGTTTTTCCTAATATCCCACCCAAACCTGCCCTGGCGCAGCTTGAGGCCGTTCCCTCTCGTCCCATCGCTTGTTCCTGGGGAGCAGGAACTGCCCTGCTCTGGCCACGCTCCAGCCCCTCCATGGCCTTCTTGGGGTGAGGGGCCCAGCGCTGAGCACAGCATTCGAGGGGCGGCCTCCCCAGTGCCCAGCACAGGGGGACGATCCCTGCCCTGCTCCTGCTGGCCACACTGTTCCTGATACAAGCCCGGATGCCATTGGCCCTCTTGGCCACCTGGGCACGCTGCTGGCTCATGTTCAGCGACTGCCGACCAACACCCCCAGGTCCTTTCCCGCCGGGCAGCTCCCAGCCGCTCCTCCCCACGCCTGCAGCGGTGCCTGGGGTTGTTACTAAAGCGTTAAGCGAATGTATTAATAGCTCAGGATTGCATTTTGCAGTAGCAATATCTTACTCATTTGGAGTTTTCACGAGCCACATTGCAAAGTAGTATTTACCTAAGCTTTCTTGCCTCAGCTTCTTACCTAACTGCTACCACCATTACGCAGAAAAACAAAAGAATCAAACACTACCAAGAAACCTCTAGAAAGACCTCAATCCTCCCAAACGTTTTATACCTTATTTTATCTGGAAACGGACAAAAGGGAGATGAGGTTGAGAAAAAGCCGGGTAATTGTAACCGCTGTCCTGCAGAAAGTGAAGATTTTCCCCTGAGCAAAACTACCAACCCGCTGTGCTCTGGGAAAGGAATTTGGGAGGGAGCTGAAAGGTAGAAGAGGATTTGTTTCGTTAACGAACCGCGGAAAAGTAAGGGCTAGAGCCTTGAAGAAGAGCTGCCGGACCGAGGAAAGGGAACATCTCGGCGCCAAAGACTGGCTGGCAGCCAGAAAGACACGCAGCCTGATAAAACCGCGGTCACTGGGTGAGAGGTAAATGCAGCGAGGGGCGATGGCAACCACCGACTCAGTTCCGGACCGAAAAGACTTGCCCCCCCCACCTGAAAGGAGCGGGCGTGCTAATTTGCATAGCGAGCGAGGCTAATTTAAATACAGTAAACGAATAGCGTACGAAATGTTAATCACTAACCAATAAGCGTAACATTGGGCGGGATTATACTAACCACGGAGCAAAATAAATACGCTGTAGTTTTGTACGAAGGTGTGCTGGCTGTGTGGATTCACCACCTAGCGCCCGTCTCTGCACAAATATGAAGGGAATAAAATACCTCGGCTCGGTGCGTTGATTGGCGTCTGCGCGCCGGGCGAACAACCCCGCTTTCGGGATAAAATAAAATTAAAAAAAAGTGATTATGTTAAGGACGATCCAGTCATATATACCTTTGCCACCAAAAAGTTACTTAAACTATCGTGGTTTTCATCGCAGCGCGGTACGCAAGGTTGACGCCGAAAGCTACGCTGAAAAAACCCGACGCTCCCCGCAAACGGAGGGGAAGAAATGGAAATAGGAATCAGACGGGGGGGTCGTACCCGGCGGTGGCAGAAAGGGGTGACAAAGGACCCCGCTTCACAACAGGTAAGGATTTGGATGACCACCTGCCTGCTCTGTCAACCTCCCTATCCTCTGACTCGGCGGATTCGGTGACAAGTTGCTGGTAGCCCCGTTCAAACCCAACTCCACAGGTGGTACGCCAGCTCTGCCAGCTTCGGAAACGTTGCCGCCCCAGCGGCGTGATTGTTGGTGGGGCTGAACACCAACCACCGGTGCCTGAAAGCGTCGCCTTTGATCTGCGAGGGACTGGCGGGCGTTGGGTGGAGCCGCCTTCTCTGGCCGCCGCTGTCACAGCGAGGCTTTGGGCGGGTGGCCATGTCCTGCCGGGGGACATCACTGCTGCCTGAGGAAAGGACATGGCTGCCATGGCTGCCTGAAGGAAGGACATGGCTGCCTGAGGGAAGGACATGGCTGCCAGGCTGCCCGAGGGAAGGACACGGCTGCCATGGCTGCCTGAGTGAAGGACACGGCCACCTGAGGGAAGGACATGGCTGCCATGGCCACCCGAGGGAAGGACACGGCTGCCCGAGGGAAGGACATGGCCACCCGAGGGAAGGACACGGCCGCCATGGCAGCTCCCTTCACCTTTCCCCTACTTCAGGAAGGAAACAGGAGAGCGGGAAAAATGCCAGCATCAACCTGGCACCGCCGGGTCCGCGAACCCTTTGTAACCGCCTCGCGGGAAGCCCGGAGGTGGTTCCGTAACTTCTTAGAGAAGCAACATTCTTCATTCCTAACGGGAGGGTCAGTACTTCAGGAAACAGCTTTTATAGACCGTAAAAAACGCCAGTGGCGGCGCGGCCAGGTACACGATGGGAAAGGCTGTGAAGGGAAGAAGCCGCCGGCGGGCAGTCACTGAGGGGAAGCCGGGCGCCCATGAGGGGAAGCCGGGTGCCGCTGGGCAGCCCCTGAGGGGAAGCAGGGCATCCATGAGGGGAAGAAGCCACTGCTGGGCAGCCCCTGAGGGGAAGCCGGGCACCCATGAGGGGGGCAAGCCACCAGGCAGCCCCTGAGGGGAAGGAGGGCGCCCATGAGGGGAAGCAAGGCACCCATGAGGGGAAGCAGGGTGCCCAGGAGGGGGGCAAGCTGCCGGGCAGCCCCTGAGGGGAAGAAGCCGCCGGCTGCAGCGCGGTCCCCCGCCCTCAAGCCCGCAGACCCCCGGCACCTCCGTCCCTTCGCCCTCCAGCCGTCCCCGTTCCCCCCGCGGCCTCCACGTCCCATCCCGGCCGCTCACCCGGCTGGCTCTGAGGGCGGCCATCTTGGCGGCTGCGGAGGGTAAGGTCGGGGCGGGCAGCGGTGAAGGGCAGGGCGGCTGCGGGACGTTTCTGCCCTTCATGTACTGCGGGCTCGCCATAAACCCGGTTTTGGGGGGGAAGCAGAAGCGGGGCCCAGCTCTGCCCCGGTTTTCCCCATCAGGGTTTTCCCCCTTCTCCGCACAAACCAATTTTAATTTCCCTACGCAGCCCGCGGCTGGTCTCATTCTGGTAACGTCTGGGCTCGTTGCAAAGAACAAAATCAACTGGCTCGGCCAGGCTTTTAAAATGAATAGTTTTAGTACAAACCTGGGCTTTAATGCCACTGAATTGGAGGTGCTACAGCGATGTGTACGGGCGGTGTAACGAAGCCCTCAGTCCTGGCCGTACACCGAAGCAAAGGCATCGGTCTTGCAAATTACTGCAGGGCTGTGAAACACGCTGTTTTGGAATATTATTCCTTCAGCGGATTAAAGCAGTGTTCTTTCAGGCTTTATTAAAATACCATTTTCCAGAGAAATAGCTCCTTTGCTTTCCCTGCGAACCTCCTCCAGCAGGCAGTTTTTAACAGCGTTCCTGAAATACCAAGCTGTTTCCCGAAAGCTGGATTTCAGGTAGCGTTTTCCTTTCCGTAACGCTTCCAAGTAAGGTGTGCCCGATATTTTTAGCCCCGTTATCGCCTCGGCGTGTTTGGTTCTCGATCGCGTGGTTTGCTGCTGCCAGCTGCGACCGTCGGGTTTGTATTTAATGCAGCAGAAACGCTTCCGTGGGGAGCTAGCCGCCTCAGAGTTATTTTTCCGATATATCAAAAGATTAAAAAGACGCGGATTGTGATCTCCCGTAGGCTTTGTCCTGGCACGACTCCAGGCTTTTACCGATCGGAGCGACTGCTGGTTTTTCCCTCCGATACCAGTGGATTTTTTCTCCCGGTCCTTTCAGGGAGTGAAGTTGAGCAAAAGGTAATTTGTAACTTGATGTCATTCAGCTATTTCACAAAGATTTTTGCGTGTTCTCCCAGCTTTAAATCGAGTCCCAAGCGCACGGGGTCGCGTGGCTTTGGGGCTTTTAAATGGCAGCTCTCAAGCCTGCGATCGGTGCGCCGCTTTCTATAGGTTCTGCTCCGTCGGTCACGCTTCTGACTGCGGCGTGGGAGTTTGATGACGGAGTTTAATGGCCCTCTTCAGGTGTTATTTATCTCTTATTTATATGGTTTCTGCATACCTCGTATCTCAGTATTCCTCAGCTGATTTATCATCACCACAGGCCTGTGATACAGAGGAATATATTCATCCCGTTTTACCGATAAAGGTTTTGGGTTTTTTTTTTTGATGAGCAGCACGGCTTTTAGCGTGAGTGCGCTAACTGGGGTTACACCCGCGACGCGGTCCTAGAGGCAGGTAGGTGGGTTCAGGATCCGTACGGAAAGGTGCTGGCACAGCTTACGGTGGTAGGGCTCCGCCCCACGCATTGCTCCTTATTTTAGTTTTTGATATATCTATATTTAAGCACAAACACGTGTTTAATTCGCCTCAAGGGGTATAATAAAAAAAGCCAACACTGCTGAGTATTTGGGAAAAGAGGGATAGGAACGATAGCAGGGTTATCTGACCAAGCCTGAACCGCCTGAACCTTGAGTTTCAAAGTTGTTGCCCTCGGAAACGACAACCGAAGTTTCTCTTAGGAGCAGCTAGCAAGAATATTACATCAGGAAATATATTTCGTTCCTTAAAGTCAGCAATTCTCACCTAGGCCGAAGTGTTATTTTTTTAGTAGTAGTTACAAATGGTTTACTGGGTTTTTTTGGTTTTGTTTTTGTTTTAACTACTAGGACCAAAGTGTGTTCTAGCATTTGCTAACGAACCGTTCTTTTGGAACCGGAAAGCCACTTGAACGTTGTGCAGGGAATGACGTAAGGCAAGTTACTGAAGCTACTGCAGTGAAAGAACGTTTCAGAATTCAACTAAAATATTTTCAGGTATATTTTTAGCTTGTTTGATTCCTGGGTATCGCCAACATTGCTTCATTTCAAATTGGGGGGTGTGGGAGGGGGCGGCGGGACTGCGCAAACTGGTGAAGGAGTGGGGGGGAAAGCTGGGAAAGGGGGGGAGAAAGGAGGGAGAGAGAGAAAGGGGTGCGAGAGGGACCAGCCGTGGGTGAAACGGGGCGGTCAGTCCCCTCCTCGGACGGACTGTCCGCTCCCCGGGGCTTCGGCTGTCCCCGAGGAGGCCAGCACACTCCTGGGAACGCTGAGGGGCACTGGGAGCATTGGGGGGGTGCTGGAAGCACTGGGGCCACTGCTGAGCACTGAGGGGCACTGGGAGCACTGAGAGCACCGGGAACACTAGGGAGATGGGAGCTCTGGGGACACTGGGGAGCACTGTGGGGCACTGGGAGCCCTGGGGCCACTGCTGAGCACTTAGGGGCACTGGGAGCACTGAGAGACACTGGGAGCACTGGGGGGGGGGCACTGGGAACACTGGAGGGCACTGGGAACACTGAGGGGCACTGGGAGCACTGTGGGGGGCACTGGGAGTGCTGGGGAGACTGCGGAGAACTGGGGCACTGGGAGCACTGGAGGGGACTGGGGGCACTGGGGCCACTGAGGAGCACTGAGGGGCACTGGGAGCATTGGGGGGGTGCTGGAAGCACTGGGGCCACTGCTGAGCACTGAGGGGCACTGGGAGCACTGAGAGCACCGGGAACACTAGGGAGATGGGAGCTCTGGGGACACTGGGGAGCACTGTGGGGCACTGGGAGCACTGGGGCCACTGCTGAGCACTTAGGGGCACTGGGAGCACTGAGAGACACTGGGAGCACTGGGGGGGGGCACTGGGAACACTGGAGGGCACTGGGAACACTGAGGGGCACTGGGAGCACTGTGGGGGGCACTGGGAGTGCTGGGGAGAGTGCGGAGAACTGGGGCACTGGGAGCACTGGAGGGGACTGGGAGCACTGGGGACACTGTGGAGCACTTAGGGGCACTGGAAGCACTGAGAGACACTGGGAGTACTGGGGGTACTGTGGAGAACTGAGGGGCACTGGGAACACTGGGGAGCACTGAGGAGCCTGGGGAGTGCTGTGGGGCGCTGGGAGCACTGGGGACACTGGGACCACTAGAGGGCACTGGAGCACTGGAGTCCCCGCTGAGCACTGAGGGGCACTGGGAGCACTGGGGAGCATAGGGAGCAGTGGGGAGGGCGCTGGGAGTGCTGGGCACCCCATCATGTCTCCCAGTTGCCCCCCCCAGCTTGTTGGGGGTTCCCAGGGATTTAGGACACTCCCCCCCCCACCCCACCCCAAGCAGCGAGGGTTTGATTGACAGCTGGCGTTTATTGAGGGGCTGGGGGGAGAGTGGGGTGGGGGGTGCTGGGGGTCCTGGGTGCTGGAGGGGCTGGGGGTGCTGGGGGTGCTGGGGGTACCCAGGTAATCAGTGCTGGGGGTGGTGGGGGTGGTGGGGGTGGTGGGTAGAGGGGGTGCTGGGGGTCCTGGGGGTGCCCAGGTGATCAGTGCTGGGGGTGTTGGGGGTGCCCGGGTGCTGGGTGCTGGGTGCCGGTGCTGGGCTGCGGGGGCGCTCAGATGGAGATGCTGTTCTCGATCTCCAGCGGGTTCATGTAGTTGTATCTCAGCTGGGCCCAGTGGTTCCTCTCCTCGATGCGCTCCCGGATCTCCTCCAGCCGCCCTTGGAAGGTCCTGATGAGCCGCCGGGGCTCCGCCTCTGTGAACCGCTCCTCCGGGTACTGTCCCAGGAGCCTCTGGGGGACGCGGGGATGGGGACCCATCAGGTTCAACCGCTTGGCTGAGGTGCCTCAAGCCATCTGAGGGGGTTCTGGGCACCCTGGTAGCTGTAGAGCGGTGGTGGCCACCACCCTGGGCTTGGAGGTAGCCAAGGTGGTGACGTGCACCCACGCCCCCGTGGGGCACCTCTTGGGGTTCCTCAGCCCCACAGAGCCGCCGTTTGGGGGAGGGCGTGGTGACAGCGGGGCCGGACTCACCCTGTCACTGAGGGAGGAGCTGAGGAGGATGAGGGCCACCAGGATGTTGGCGGTGGTGTCCACCTCGGGGATGGTGTCGAGGAAGTGTTGGAGGAAGGCCTTGCCCTTCTCCGCTGGCGGCGGGTGGCGCATGGAGGACGGGGCGTTGGGGAGGAAGGCGCCCAGGTCATACTGCGGGGTGAGAGGCCAGTGTCAGCAGAGGACATCCCCCTGGCATGGGGACGGGTTGGCTGGGGACGTTCTCCTGAGGTGGGGTGGGGATGTCCCTCTGGCATGGAAGGGGGATGGATGGGGACGTTCCCCTGAGGTGGGGTAGAAATGTCCCTCTGGCATGGAGAGGGGATGGCTGGGGACGTTCTCCTGAGGTGGGGTGGGGATGTCCCTCTGGCATGGAGAGGGGATGGATGGGGACGTCCCTCCAGCACAAAGAGAGGTGGGACACGGCCATCTCTCCTGGCTCAGGATAGGGACATCCCTCCCGCACACAGAGGGGTTGGAGGAGAACATCTCTCCAGCGTGGGACGGGGACAGCGGGGGACATCTTTTGGGTGCAGAGGGGTCAGAGATCCCCTGTCTCACCTGCCCGTTGTTGACGGCCGCATGCTGCACTGAGCAGGTGAACAGCACCATGGTGAGGAACTTGCTGAGCTCCGCCGCCGTCTGCAGCGAGGAGGGGATACCTGGGGGTGGCGGGGGATGGCAGAGAGCATCAGGGACCTGTCCTTGTCCCCCTGTCACCTCTGGGGCCACCCAGGTGGACACGGTACCTGAGGAGGTCCTGCCCAAGAAGCCGTTGGTGAAGATGTCCATCCCCCAAGCCTGCAGCTCGGCGTCCCCTCTCACCGCCGCGTCCTCCCCGTAGTAGAAAGCCACGATGCCGGAGACGAAGCTACCGTGGGGTAAGGTGACCATGAGGTCATGGAGCACCCATGGGACCTCCAGCAGCTGCCACCCAACCCCGTGTCCCACCTCTCGATGGCTTCCCAGAGGCTCATCCCGTCATCCCGGTAGTGGTAGTTGGGGAGGTGGGCCATGCCGCGGTGCCGGATGTCATCGGGGAGGCAGAGGGAGGTGTAGGTGACCTTCTCCAAGCCCCGCTGGACGATCAGCAGCATCCCCTCGTAGGTGACCCCCGAGCCCTGGTGGGGCGGGGCACCCTTGGGTGCTCAGGGCAGGAGGCACCATGGCCCCCTCCAGCCCCCAGCTGCCCCAGTGCTCCCAGTATACTCCAGTGGCCCCAGTGCTCCCCAGCTCCACCCCCCCTCCCCAGGCTCTCTAGTGTCCTCCAGGGTCTTCAGTGCTCCCCAAAGCCCCCCAGTGCTCCCAGTATACTCCAGTGGCCCCAGTGCTCCCCAGCTCCACCCCCCGTCCCCAGGCTCTCTAGTGTCCCCCAGGGTCTTCAGTGCTCCCCAATGCCCCCCAGTGCTCCCAGTATACCCCAGTGCCCCCAGTGCTCCCCAGCTCCACCCCCCCTCCCCAGGCTCTCTAGTGTCCTCCAGGGTCTTCAGTGCTCCCCAGTGCCCCCCAGTGCTCCCAGTATACCCCAGTGCCCCCAGTGCTCCCCACCTCCACCCCCCCTCCCCAGGCTCTCTAGTGTCCTCCAGGGTCTTCAGTGCTCCCCAAAGCCCCCCAGTGCTCCCAGTATACTCCAGTGGCCCCAGTGCTCCCCAGCTCCACCCCCCGTCCCCAGGCTCTCTAGTGTCCCCCAGGGTCTTCAGTGCTCCCCAATGCCCCCCAGTGCTCCCAGTATACCCCAGTGCCCCCAGTGCTCCCCAGCTCCACCCCCTCCCCAGGCTCTCTAGTGTCCCCCAGGGTCTTCAGTGCTCCCCAAACCCCCCCAGTCCTCCCCGTATACTCCAGTGGCCCCAGTGCTCCCCAGCTCCACCCCCCGTCCCCAGGCTCTCTAGTGTCCCCAGGGTCTTCAGTGCTCCCCAATGCCCCCCAGTGCCCCCAGTATACCCCAGTGCCCCCAGTGCTCCCCAGCTCCACCCCCCCTCCCCAGGCTCTCTAGTGTCCCCCAGGGTCTTCAGTGCTCCCCAATGCCCCCCAGTGCTCCCAGTATACCCCAGTGCCCCCAGTGCTCCCCAGCTCCACCCCCCCTCCCCAGGCTCTCTAGTGTCCCCCAGGGTCTTCAGTGCTCCCCAATGCCCCCCAGTGCTCCCAGTATACTCCAGTGGCCCCAGTGCTCCCCAGCTCCACCCCCCGTCCCCAGGCTCTCTAGTGTCCCCCAGGGTCTTCAGTGCTCCCCAATGCCCCCCAGTGCTCCCAGTATACCCCAGTGCCCCCAGTGCTTCCCAGCTCCACCCGCCCTCCCCAGGCTCTCTAGTGTCCCCCAGGGTCTTCAGTGCTCCTCAGTGCCCCCCAGTGCTCCCAGTATACTCCAGTGCCCTCAAGTGCTCCCCAGCCCACCCCCATGCTCTCTAGTGTTCCTCAGGGCCCTCTGTGGTCGCCAGTGCTCCCAGTATATGCCAGTTCCCCCAAGTGCTCCTAGGGCACCGGTACTGCAAGTACCCCCCCTCCCCCAGTACCTCCCAGTGCTCCCAATATACCTCCCCAGCCCCTCCGTGCTCTCTAGTGTCCCCCAGGGCCCTCTGTACTCTCCAGTGCTCCCCAGTGCCCCCACAGTGCTCCCAGTATACCCCAGTGGTCCTGAATGCACCCAGGGCATGAGTACTCCAAGTAGCCCAAGTGCAACCCAGTGCCCCCAGTATACCCCCCAAGTGCTCCCATTACATCCCAGCACCCCCCCGGCAACCTTGCTAGTGCCCCCACAGTGCCTCCCAGTATTCCCAGTATACCCCACTGTCCCCAGTGCTCCCCAGCCCCTGTGCTCTTTAGTGTCCCCCAGGGCCCTTTGTGCTCCCCAGTGCCCCCCAGCAATCCCAATATACTCCAGTGTCCCCCCAGTGCACCCAGGGCACCAGCACTCCCAGTACCCCGTCCGTGCTCCCAGTATACTCCAGTGCCCCCAAGTGCTCCAAGAGCACCAGTACTCCGAGTATCCCTCCCCAGTGCTCCCAGTATACCCCAAAGCCCCCAAGATCTCCCAGGGCACCAGTACTCCCAGTATACCCTGTGTCCCCCAGTTCTCCCAGTACAGTGCAGTGCTCCCAGTAGACCCCAATGCTCCCAGTCCCCGGGGCTCACCTTGTCGATGATGCCGCCGGGGTTGATGAGGACGCTCCGGGCCAACGTGTTGATGTGCAACGTGAACTGGAAGTGGGGCATGAGGAGCTGGTGGTGGAAACCAAGACCTTGGAGGTGACCGGGGACCTCCCAAGGAGCTGGGGGGGGGCGCTGCGGTCAGATGGGTGGGGGGCGGTGGGTGGTCCTGAGGTGGGACCTCACCTTGAAGAGGGGGTGACAGGCGGGCAGTTGGCGTAGGGTGGCGATGGCGAAGACCTCCCCGAAGAGGTGGGTCCTCAAGAGGTGGGTGAGGAGCTGGTGGCTGTAGAAGTCGGCGTTGCGTACCCAGGTCTTGGCCAACAGCCAGTCCCACTCGGCATCGCTCGGTAAGAAGATGGGGCTGGTGGGTCCCGGCGTTTGGCTGAGCTGTGGGACACAACCACGCGGTGGGACCATCTCCTCCCCACCGCCACGGTGGGATCGTCCACTGGTTTGGGGTGGGACGTCCCTACCTGGATGGCGATGGGGCGTAGGAGCCCGTCGGCGCCCTGGTGCAGCAGGCAGAGCGGGGCGGCCACGTGCTGCTGGCGCCCGTGGATGGTGCCGGCCGGGATGCCCTCCAGCACCTCATAGTCCACGATGAAGATCCGACCCTCTTGTATCTCCTTGTCCAGGTTGGTGCCACCACCCAAAGAACCGGCCACCATCTCCGGCGTTACCGGGAATTTGGCCGGCAGCGCCGTGCATCGCCGGATGACGATGGGGTTGTTGCCGTTGAGGAACTGGTAACCGAAGAAGTCGTCTTCTCGCCAGTGCCTGGCCACGTACTCGGGGACTGAGGGGGTGGCCGCACATCAGCTCCCAAGTGCCCACCCTCCCTCCGCGTCAAGCCAGGGACTTCTTGGGAAGCCCTGGGTGGGGGGGGAGGACACGCAAGGCACCCACCGATCTCCCTGCCCTTCGTCCGGGAGAAGATGCTGCGCATCTCATCCAGGCTCTTCCAGGAGGTGGGTCTCAACAGGAACCCTGCCAGAAGGTGGGAGGCCCCTCTACGGGGAAGAAGTGGACATCAGCACCCCCCGTGCTTCCCTGGCCCCGCCGCCAGCCTCCCGGGACAGGGTGGCACTGGCGGTGCTCCTCACTCCCATTATCCAGGTCGTCCCCAACCTCGGGGCATTGCTTACTGGAAGATGAGGACACCAGTGAAGTTGGTGGCCCTCACGCAGGAGAACTGAATGTTGGAGTCCAGCTCGAAGATGGAGCCCACGTTGAGGCAACGGGGCCAGCCTTCGGCGAAGCTCTTCCACCTGCAGGTGGGACGTGGGGACAAACATCAGTGTCACCACTGGCCAGGCCACCCTGGCCGTGGTGGGCCTCCGTCCCTATGTCCCTGCTCTCACTGGTAAGCCTCCTGCCGTGCCTTCAGCTCCTGCCGCCGATGCTCCTTGAGGATCTCCAGCTCATCGTCCACCAGCTTTTTCCCTGGAAAGGAGGAGAGCGGGGTCAAGGTCGGACCCCCTGGCTGGCAGAGGAGGATGGGGGTGGGATGGGTCCTACCTGAGCCCTCCCGGACCTCCACCGTGGTGACCCCCTCCAGCCACTGGTGGCAGGGAAAGCGGTAGAGGGTGCCGTCGGGAGCTGTCACGCGGACGTCCTTGCAGAACCAGGCGTCCTCCAAAAAGAGCCGCCACTTGTGCAGGCGGATGAGGACGATGGGACCCAAGTCCTGCTCGCAGCTCACGGTCAGGTCCTTCTCCTGGTGACGGCGGGGGGGAATGGCTTGGGGCGGGAGAGCAGGTGCCCGGCGTGGCACCGGGGGAGACGGGCGTTCCCCACCAGCAGAAAGGGGGTTCAGAGCATCCCCCAAAGATCCTCTTCCTCCATCCCCCCCAAGACCCCTTCCCACCATCCCCCAAGACCCCTTCCCACCATCCCCCCAAGCCCTCTTTCTCCATCCCCCCAAACCTTGGAGAAGACCCAAGCCCTTTTCCTGCCCTCTCCAGTAAAACCCATGCCAGGGTCCCCAGGACAGCCCATGCCACCACTCGTGTCCCCATCCCCACGCTCACCATCCCCGGCCGGAACCAGTAGCTGATGGTCGTCCGGCGGCTCTCGCCTCGGCTGCCCACCAAGGTGATGGAGATGGAGTTGTTGGTCCCGGCTTCGCGGATGTCACCCGTTGCCACCTTCACCCTGTAGACGGCCATGGCGAGCTGCACCGAGGACACGCAGCGATGGCCAGGAGATGCCTTCAAAAAGCAACCACCCGCAGGGCTGAGGGGTTTTGGGGTGGAAACCTGCCGTTTTGGGTGGTTTACGTGTCACAAGCCCCGTGGCCGTTGCACAAGCCGGGTGGCCGCTCCTTCCTTCTCAAGGGGAGGTGTTATCAGATGACCGTTACCGGCATATCTAATCTCAATGGATCTGGCCGTGGGGACGGCCAGGGCCCCCGCGGTGGCCACGTGTCCTGGTTTCGGCTGGGGTAGAGTTAATTTTCTTCCTGGTAGCTGGTACGGTGCTGGGGTCTGGATTTAGAAGAATGACGTTGATAACACGCTGACGGTTCAGTTGTTGCTAAGCAGTGCTTACACCGGTCAAGGACTTTTCAGCTTCCCGTGCTCTGCCAGCCAGAAGCTGGGAGGGGCCGCAGCCAGGACAGCGCCCGCGCCGCTGCCCCCACTTCACCGGCTGCTCAAGGGGTGCTGTGGAGCAGCGGTTGTGGGACCAGCAGGGAATTCCCAAAGGAAGGTGGTGGAGCAAGTAATCCTGGAAACCATTTCCAGGCACGGGAAGGGTGAGATAAGCATCAGGAGGAGTCGGCATGGCTTCACTAAGGAGAAGTCATGCTCGACCGACTTGATAAGCATCTACAATGCAATGACTGGCCCAGTAGAGGAGGGGAGAGCGGTGGACATTGTCTACCTGGACTTCAGGAAGACTTTCAACACAGTCTTCTATAAGATCCTCCTAGAGAAGCTGTTGATGTACGGGCTGGATGAGCAGTGAGGCGGGTTGTCAGCCGGCTGGACATGGGCAGGTTGCAGGTGACACCAAACTGGGAGGAGCAGCTGAAAGGCCAAAGGGTCCTGCTGCCACCCGGGGAAACCTCAACAGGGGAGAAATGGGCTGAGAGGAACCTCGTGGGGTTCTACCAGGGGAAGTGCAAAGTCCTGCCCCTGGGGAGGGACAACCCCCGGCACCAGGGCACGATGGGGACACCAGGCTGGAAAGCGGCTTGGTAGAAAAGGTCCTGGTGGACACCAAGGTGACCATAAACCATGAGCCCTTGCCACAGAGGTGGCTCACGGTAGAGGGAGGTGGTCCTTCACCTCTGCGCTGGTGAGGCCGCACCAGGAGGGCTGGGTCCAGCACTGGCCTTCCCAGTACAAGGGAGACATGGACATACTGGAGAGAGGCCAGGGAAGATGACGAAGGGATTGGAGCATCTGGCTGCGGCTGGTGCCATACTCAAGGTTTGGGCTTCTGTGATCATGGATCTACCTTTGAGAAGCCGGGTCTACCTTCCGGAAGCCAGGGCTACCTTCCAGAAGCTGGATCTGTTGGGAGCTGATGGGATTCACCTGACCAAGTGGGCCTTCACCAACAAGCTGGCCAGACTTCCACGAGGAGCCTTAAACTAGACTTTTGGGAAGGGCCACCAAGATGATGAAGTGACTGGAGCATCTTCCCAAGGAGGGGAGGCTGAGGGAGCTGGGATGGTCCAGCCTGGAGAAGACGTTGGGGGGGATCTCATCAATGTCTATAAATACCTGCAGGGTGTGGAGAGGCCAGAGAGCCTCCTTCCCCGGGAAGATGGAGGGAAGGAGCTCACCACGCGAGTCAAACCCTGGGGGCACTGGGGTATACTGGGAGCAGTGGGGGCAGCTCTGGGCGGGGTGGCTGTGGTCTTTCCTGCCTCTGGCCACCCATGGAGGCCAGTGTGGGGAAGCTCAGGCCTCCAGCTCCTCCACCGCTGCCTCTCCAGAGGCCCCTTGAGCCCCACGGTGGGCCCCCAGAAGGGATGGTCGCACCCATGACGGCAGGCAGGTCCCCTCCACCACCGTTTTGAGAACAACACGAAACCAAGATGGGTCCTTGACTGTTTAATGCTGCAGGAAGGGACAGGAGGGAGAAGGCGGGATGAAGGCCACCAACGATGGGCACGGGGACATGCAGAAGCACCTCTTGGCCAACGCAGGAATGGCAGAGGGGCTCCAGCGCCTCGGACACCCCTGGGGCAGCGTTGGCCAACTGAGGACAGGGGTAGCAGCGTTGGGGATGTGTCCATGGAGATGGTCTCCAGGTTCCCGCTGTGGCTCGGCAGGGTTGGTGGGATGGGGACGCTTGGGGCCCTCGTGGGGGCAGTGGTGGGTCTAGGTGAGAGCTTCTCAGCCGGGTTCAAACAGTGGGGGAGCAGGATTTTAGGGGTTCGGAGGCTCGAGCTGCTCCAGGAGCCCACACGCAGCTCATGCGTTGCCCCCAGAGCTGGGACTGGGGGTAGAGGTTTCCCCTGTGCCCATGGGGACAAGCCACCAGCAGGGTCATTGCGAGAAGGGGGCTAATGGCTGCCCCGGGCTGGCCTCTCCTGGCCGTACGCAGGGACGTTGATGTGGCTGGTCTTCGCAGCCGTCCTCCAGACGGAGAGGATGTTCTTGACAGGAATGTCCGGGTCCAGGGCATCCGTGAGGGTGGCCACGGAGGTGGCGGGGACTTGGTTGTCTTCCAGGAAGCACTCAAAGGCATACTTCAGCCTGTGGGGGAGGTAGAGCGGGGGGGGGTGAGCAGGTGGAGGTGGGCTGGATGTCCCACCACCTCCAGCCGCCAGCCGTGGCCAGCGCTGGCTGTCAGCAATAAGCACTGTCTTGGCCAAGGTCGCTGGTCAATGGTGGCCCTCAATGGTGGCCAAGATGGCTGGTGAATGATGGCCAACGCCTCGTGCTAGAGGCTGCCCTGGGGTATCTCCAGTGGCGTCAGGAGCCAACGGGGCAGCTGACGGCTGGGCATAAGAAAAACCTCTTCCCATCAGGGGTGAGGCCACCTTGGGACAGCCCCCAAGATGAGCATCTCCAAAGATGGAGATCCACCAACATGCAACCAGACAAGGCCTTGAGTAACCTGCCTGGGGCAGGACATGGACCAG
Organism: Nipponia nippon; assembly: GCF_047370975.1. Classification (NCBI taxonomy): domain Eukaryota; kingdom Metazoa; phylum Chordata; class Aves; order Pelecaniformes; family Threskiornithidae; genus Nipponia; species Nipponia nippon. The sequence goes on from NW_028262363.1 coordinate 1,155,509, forward strand.
AGACCTTCAGAGGTCTCTCCCCAACCAAACCCTCCCAGGAAGCTGCGGCTTCTGCCACCGCTCTGGCTGTCCCAGGATACGACCGGGACTTACTCATATTGGGGCTCAAATCTGGACAGCGCCACCGTGATCATCTCGTGAAGCTCAATGAGGAAGAGGTCGAGGTTGGTGTTGGACAACGCAGAGGACAGGGCTTTTGCCTCCCTTGCATCCAGCTGCTCTTGGAACTGCTTGGGTACCAGGCAGAAGGGATCCTGCAAAGACCACCACAACCCTCTCGTGTCCTTGAACCTCGTATCAGGGCCACCAGAGAGCCTCCAAGACATAACCCAGTCTTGAAAGCGCCCGGGGGGGTGGATTATCTTCAGGATGGGCCAGAGACCTTGATTTTACCCAGGTTTCCTTTCTCCTCCTCGGGCGGGGGGGGGGAGGGGGGGCAAACGCTCTCTCCCCTCCCCCCCCCATCTCCCTCACCTGGTTCATCTGTACCAGCAGCATGGACCGGCGAGCTGCCAGGACCTGCCACAGCGACAGGATGTGCTTCAGCCGGGTGTTGGGGACCACCTGAAGAAGGGGGACAGAGAGGCACAGGCGTTCAGCTCCTCGGAAGGGTCACGTCCACGCTCAACTCCAGCACGTCCTAGAGGACACGTTGGGCCACCACCATCCCCGGTGGCTGCACCTCAGCTGCCCAGTTGAAGCATCCAGGTGGGTGCATCTACAAACCCCTGGCTCCCCCATCACCGGCAGCCCCCGCAGAGGTGCCCCAGGCCATCCGCAGTGCCCGAGGTGTCCCCAGGGCCTTGGTGAACAGGACATGAAGACCTGCCACCGCCCAGCCAAGCTTTTAAACCCACCCAGGTGCTCAGGACCTCTTTGCTGTGAGCAGGGGACCCCCAAACCTTTGCGGACACTAGATCTGGGGACCCTGGAGCACATGAAGGTGGTCAGAGCCACAGGTGATGTGAAGCCCCACCCAGAGTGGCAAAGGGAGGACAGGAGGGTCCCATTTCCCGCCCGCCCTGAGCCCCTGGCCCACCGGCACGTCCTGGAACTGCTTCGCGCCGGCGTCCATCTTCAGCTCCTGACGGACGTACTCGGGCAGCGGGCGCTCTGGGTCACCACCCGTCACGGCCAGGAACTCAGCAGCCACCTTCAAGGTGGCCAAGACCTTGGAGAGGGCATTGACCGAGCGGGCCTCTTCCATGATGCGCTTCTGCTGGTTGATGCTGAGCGGCTCCTGGCAGCAAGAACGGCAAGGATGTGACCCAACGAGGGCTGGGGTCACCACAACGTGATGCCCTCCAGCCTGCTCACCCCCTTGGCGCAGGAGAACTGGGTCCTGCCAGGTCTCCAAACCCCTACTTGAGTTGGCCTTGGGTCTTCCCACGCGTCCGCCCGGTCTCCGTGCCCCCATCGTGTCACGGGACGTGAGGGGAGACCTCAGGGTTGGATGGAGGAGGAGACCGGCGACCCGTTTCCTACCTGGGGCAGCTGGTCCCTGACTTTCGTCTTGGTGGCCTGGAGGGTCCTCACGTTGTTGAGGGTGACGGATGGAGCCGTCTGGAAAGGGGTTGGGACAGAGGGTTATGAACACGCCTGGTGTCACTTAACAGGGGCCAGCAAGAAAGTTCAGCTGAGCAGCTGCGAGTCCCCGGGATGTCCCTGAGAGTTCAGCAGGAGATGGTCGATGGCCTCCTGAGGCCACTGTGGGGTTGTGGCGACCAGGGGAGGTTCCTGATGGCTGGAGGAAGGCATCTCCATGAAGAAGGATCTGGAGAGCTCGCAGCCTCACCTCCGTCCCCAGCAAGGTGATGGAGAACGTCCTCTTGGGAACCATTTCCAAGGACCAAAAGGGTCCTGGGAACAGCCGACGTGGACAGATCTCCACCTTTAGGAGCGCACGCACAGCCCATTTGCTGCAGGACAGCCTGGTTCTGGTGTCCTCAAGTCCCCTTTTCCCACCAGCTCCAGGCTTCATTTTCACAGAATGGAGACCGACAGCCCCAGCCAGAGATGTGCTCCTCCAAGGTGGTTCAGAGTCCCGCTTTGGACCAGGCGTAACCCTGGAAGATGCCTCTTGAAGTTCTTTCAACAGCTACCAACTCCTCCCTCGTTCTCAAAGAAACGAGGGTGGCTTGCCCTTCACAAAAGGCAGGGCTGTAGGTCCTCACGGTCCCTTTCAGGCCACCGTTCCGTGACCACAGAAGTGGCTTCTGGCCACGACACTCCTTCAAAACCCACGGAACAGAGACAGATGCACAGCAGGCATCTGCCAATGCCTTCAGTTGAGTCTGCTGACTCCAGAAAGGCGCGCGGAAGAGGATGGAGACAGACCCCAACCCCACCGCTGGCCTGGGACAACCCAACTTGGCCCGTGCTGAGCTCACCTGAGCCTTGATGATGGGCTTCCCGCTGATGAAGCGATGAACCACCTGCCGCTGCAGCATCTGGAAGTCGAAGTAGGTCGTCTTGGTGCCGTCTTCGTCTATCTCGTACTGCAAGTTGGCCAGCGCCATGGTCACCAGATCGCTCTTGGTTATGGCCAGCACGGAGGAGGGCTTCACCTCTTCTGCGGAGATGGACCTGGCAGAGGAATGGTCGCCCTGTGAGGTCAGAGGGCCTCTTGCCATCAAGGACTCGCTTTGCTGAACACCAAGCCACCAGGACCTTGCAACGGCATCGCTTGGCCGCCACAGCTCCCCTGCAAGCCCCACACCAGCCCTGAAAACCTCTCCTGGAGCCTCTCTGGAGGCTGGAGGAGATGGCCAAGCCCCAGGGTGAGCGGCTCGAGACCTACCGTTGCCTCTCCCTGGTGACCCGCGCGGCCGTGTCAACGCAGCTGTTTTGCAGCCGTATGAGGAACCTGGTGACCAGGTGGCTGATGGACGGTTGGGCGGGGAGGAGGTGCAGGATGGCGGTGTTGGTGTTGATGTCGTTCGGCGAGAGGTCGGGCAGGACGGTGATGCCTGTAAAAGGGCGGACCGGTCTTCTACCCGCTGTGAGGCTCCCAGGGGAAATTCTCCCTTTCGCTGAGGTCTTGGAAGGGTTTTTACTAGGTTTTGTATTTTTGGAAGGGTTTTTAATTTGGTTTTAGCAGGTGGAAAGCAAGCAAGCTCAGCAATTTTTCTAGGAAGGGGAAAGAAAGGGCAGTTGCGGAAAGCAGCTCAGTTTCGGAGCATCCCCAGAAGAAACGGCCAAGGAAAGCCCGACGCGACATCCCTCTTTCTTCCCAGAGGAAGAGCACGTACCTGAGCTGGATGGGTTCATTTTAATATTGCTCCAAACTTTCCGGATCGTCTCTATAGCTCTGCTGAAAGCCAAACGCTGGTCCTCTGTGGGCAGAGAGAGAGGAGAAAACGGCCCCGTCAAGGGATCCTCCCGGGAGAGGTCAGGTCAAAGGACGTCTCCGACAGCTACATCATTGGAGGTGTCAGAGCAAACCATGCTGTGTGTTGGCTCGAGCTGGGCTTCGAGCCTGTGTTAGACCACGTGTGACATCAGTCAACCAGGCACCGTGACTCAGGGGCTGAAAAACCCGCCTCGCCCATCTTGCTTGCTCATGGCAGAAGAACCTCACCAAGCACCAAATGCCCCAGGAGAAAGGCTCTGCCCCGGATCCGTCTCGATGCCTCAGACACCTCCACCCTCTCCTGAATGTCCTCCTGCAGAGGCAGCCCCAGCCTCGATGGGCTGCTCTTGCGGTGGCTGAGTTGGCTCCACCACGCAAACTACGGCAGCAGCCCCTGGGTGCCGAGGGGTGTCTAACGCCTGCGTCCCAGGCATGATGGAATTCCATATCGCACCTGAGAGCTCGGGCTGCTCCAGGAATTGTCGGACTGTGTAGTTTTCCCCTTTATGGATGTTTTTGAAGAAGTGGATCAGGGCATTTTGCAGACGGAAAATGTCAGGCAGGTGTCGGACATGTTGGATGTTCTCAAGCTGGAAGAGAAAATTCAGCGTGATTCAAGGGACGGGGATCCCGTCTGGCGCTGCGGGGTATTCTGGAGGAGGACCTTGTCCTGGATGCTCCAAAGAAACACGGGGGGGAAGAAAAGTTTCCCCAGTGCCCCACGGACACCTGCCAGGCTGAATCTGCCCAGTGCCTGCAGGTGTTTTGGAGGAGAGGAGATGTTCCCCCAGCGAACCTTTGACAGGAGCTCCAGCAGAATGGGGTACGGGTTTCCAGTGCCTTCTCCGTCTTCCTGCTGTAGGAAATGCATCAGGGTCTGGATGGTCGTCTTCTGTTCAAATCTCCACATGCAGGGCTGGTTGATCAACCCCTGCCTCGGCAGGTCTTGGAAAGGCAGCGTCTGGCCGTAAGCTATTTTCAGGAGAAGGCTGGAGCCACGGGGACCTTCATTCATCCTCTGCTCCTTGACAGAATGAAGGCTCTGCTCCAATTCCTGCAAGAACCCAAGGGTCGTTAGGAGCCGCCCCTCGTTACCCAAGCAGCCCGAGGGGATTCACGGGGTCTTAGGGCAAGGAAAAGCAACGAGGGCTCTGGAGAAGTGGGGGGGCATGGTGAGAACTTGCCACCAAAGGGCCAAGAACAGAACTGCCCAGGGAGAAACCCAGAGGTGATTTGCTCCAAGGGAAGAAACCCCACTGGTTTCCAAGGAGGATCTGAAAGGGCACATAAAAAGCATCCAAGCAGCCAGCTCTCTGCAGAGCAGGAGACCACGCCAGCCAGGAGGTCTCCACCACCCCAGGCCGAGGTCCCAGTTCAAAAAAGAGGGGGCAAATCTCTTTTCTTTCACGTGGGAACGCCCTGAGCTCAGCAGCTGCAGCTGGACACGGACACGACCACCAGCAAAGCAGCGCTTTGGGCACGCGATACCCGCGAGCAGCAGCTGGGCACGGGCGTACCTGGAAGAAGGGCTGAGCCAGGGCTTTGAAGGAGGTTTCCCATTCTTCTCGGTCCTTTTTCTCACGCAGGACGCTCAAGGCTACGCTCTCATCTGTAGGAGACACAAAGGAATACGTGACCTTTTACCCTGTAGACCCTGGGGTCTGCCCAGAGCTTTGTTGGGTTTCTTGACAGCGAGGAGTACGATGATGTAGAAATAAGAGGAACCGAGAGCCGAAAGGATGACACAGATGCCTACTCGGAGCAAACCATCTCCCAGTCTGCTCCTGCCCTCCCGCTGGTCTGGCCTGAGTGCTTCGGATGAGCTGACTGCCCTCCCCGTCTTCTCACCAGTTTCCCAGGATGGAGACTGTCCCGGGAAAGAGGAACCGGTAACACCGGTCCCGGTTAAAACCCAGCCACCGCGAGCTTGCTGGTGACCTCCCAGAGCTGCGCAGCAGCTCTCTACCTGCTGGGTTGTCGTTGCTCAGGTGCTGTAGAAAGAGGTGGACAGTCAACACGGCATCCTCTGTGTTCCGGCTGAGTGCTTCTGCCAGGCACGTGACGTCTTTCTGAAGGTGGCCCCAGAAGAACTCTTCCACATCCTCCGGTTTCTCTTTCATCAGGTCTAGAATCGCCTGGAAGACGGGGCAGACTCCTCCGTTAGGCTCTCAAGAAGGTCTCCTCCCGAGCTAGGCTGAACGCTCCTCACGGCGTGGTGGTCGCTCACCTCTTTGTCAGCGTAGATCCCCAGGAGGAGGGACGAATGGAGCAGAGCTCTCGCGAGACCAACGCAGGCAGGCGACAGGCACCTCTGCAGCTCGTTTCTCCGCGAGAGAGCGCTCTCCAGTATGTACCCTGTCACCGTGCTGCGTTCAGAAAGAGCAATTACCCACCACGTCTTTTGCTCAGTCCCACGATGGGACCACGGGACGCAGCGACCTTCGTTTTGGCCAACCGCAGCATTTTCCCCGTGCCTGTGGCTCTGCGGGAGGGTTCGGTGGACGGGTGAAGCCCTCTGGGGCTGTGGAGCCGGGAGGGTTGACTTACATTTTCTGCTCCGTGAAGCCTTTCTCGGGTTTGTGGTTAGTTCCCCCAACGGTGGCACCACACTTGCATTTCTTCACTTCCGTGGGAAGCCCACACTGCGTTTGGACACGGGAGGGAGGAGTGAGAGAGAAGGTTGGAAGCCCAGCCGGGTGCTGAAGGCATCTAGCAAAAGCTGAGGGCACCCAGGGGGTTTCCACGTCCTCCACCTGACTTTCTACACGGGGGTCATGCCAACAGCTAACGAGAGGCAGGAGGGGATGCGTGCCTAGGAGCAAACCTCTCCAGACCAACCAGGTTCCTCCTACAGTCAGCAGGATATGTCTAGGCATCGATTTGGGGCCGAGACTAACCAAGACCTGGAAGCACCCGCTTCGCTCCACTGCTCCCACAGGGAGACACAAATCCCAGCTCCATTTAACCTAGCGCCTCGCTGGGAGAAGAGCCCAGCTGGCTTGGAGAAGAGCCCAGCTGGCTTGGAGAAGAGCCCAGCTGGCTTCTGAGCCTTGCCGCTGCTCTTGCAGCTAAAGGACCGCTTGACACGGAGGTGACGTTGGAGTCCGTGTTAGGAGGGGAGCAGGGCAGCAGGAGGAGCGTCTAGAGTGGCCACCCAGTAGAAAGAGCCGGGCCAAGAGGCCAAGATGTGTTTCAAGATGGTGCAAAGGGGATGGGCACCTCTGGGAGACAGAAGACCTGAGAAGCCATCCCAAGCCTGGCTTTGTCCCGTGGAGGTGACAGCGATGCAATGAGAAGCACAAGAAGACAGAGCTGCAAAGGCCACCAGCCAGAAGGAGACACTTACGTCGGTGACAACCCAGTACGCGCCACACTGACAAGCTACGTGTAAAAGAGCATATGGTTAGTCAGTCATCTCCCCCAACAACCTCCACGACGGGAACGTGGCCAGAAGCTCACCAAGAGGGTGACAGGCCTGGCTCCCACCTCCCAGCATCCAGCTGGTCAAAAAGGGACCCAGCGTTGCTCCACCCAGGTGGAGATCATGGAGGACTCAGCAGAAGGGCAGAGATGGCCTTCAGGAGTCTTTAATCCCTTCCCTCCGTCCCCTGGCCCATCACAATCGGTTGCAGGTGGGTCCCCTCCGTGCACAGGAGCAGTGAGATTTCCCCCAATACTTACTCCAGATCTTATCCGTCGCACCCGTTTTCCAGTTCTTCTCATCCAAAAGCAGGTCTCCAGGCATGGTGGGAAGGTAGGACCCCTTGGGAAGGAAACGCGATAGGAAGTGAGGCGTGGGGTAACCATCTTCCTCGCTCGCTTCCCACCTATCTGAGGAACAATTCTGCTTCTAAAGCAAGCGGTGGGGAGGCAGGGTCCTCCTGCATGGCCACGGACCTCAGGGAGAACCTTCTGGTGAGGGAATGGGGACCAAGTGAGGCAGCGAGGTACATCAGACAGGGAGGTGTGAGGCTGGAGCGGCCAGAAATGAGCAAAGTCCCCCAAAGTCCCAGTTATTTATGAGTTTTGAGTCTGGACCTGAATACCCCATGGGCCAAACATGGCCTTGATGGGAGGGGAGAGGATCTAGAGGTGGCTGTTGCCTTCACTTCCGAGCAAAGCAGCGCGATGTCCTGGTTGCTTCCTGCAGCCCTCAAATAACAGGAACAACTCAGGCATGGACGGACCCGAGGAGAAGCCCAGCTCAGGAATGAGCATCTCCCCCATCATCTGGCTGATGGAAGACCTTTGGCAGAAGGAGGATGCTCGGGCTGGGCTTCCAACCACCTAATCTCTGCCAACGAAGCTCTGCCAGGCCCCCAGCTCCCCTTGAGTCAGTAGGGAGATGGGCATCCCCCATAGACCATACATCTCATCCACATTTGAAGGAGACCAGGATGGATGGTCGCAGTTACGTCTCAGCCCGAGGAACGTGAAGGAAGAGGAGCAACGATCTACAGCGCAACGAGCTGACCAAACGAAGCCTGTCTGCCAGGACACGGTGCGCCAGGAGAGGGGGGTGGAGAGAGCTGGGCACCTCGGCCTTGCCACTCACCTTCACCACGTCAGGCTTGAAGCAGATGTTCTTGAGGAGGTGAGTGACGCGGCTCGGGGACAAGGCCAGGGTGAGCGCAGTGTGGAAGACCACCTCCAGCAATCCTGGGTCTTCTCTGTTGCTCAAAGCATCCATGATCTTCTTCAGTTTGTCTTCCAGCAGCTCGTCTGGGGTGGACGGCAAGCGGAGGATGTTCTCCATTTGTCTCATGGCAGACTGCAAAAGTTGAACAAAACGGACGTAAGGGAAGGCAGCCGGCGTGGCACCTCCCCGCGAGGGGTCTTCTGGCTTCACCGCTGAGGTTCAGCGGCCATGCAAAGTCCCGTTTGTGTCCCCTGGCAGCAGGGAGCTGCCACAGCTCTCCATCAACACAGATGGAACCCTCCTGTTTCCGGGAGGTTCCAGATCAATCAACGGTTCCAGACCAACCGACGCTTCCAGACCAAACCCCATGGAAACCTCCTGTTAGAGACGCGACGGATACTCACAGTCAAGCTCTGGTTTTCTGTGGAATCTTTGCTTTTTAGCTGGTTTTGTGCTTTGTCCAGCAGCGCAAACATCAGCGCTGTATTCGACCTTGATGTGCTTCTATCCTGAAAAAACACAGATGCGCGTCGTTATGCTAAGAAGCAAGCGGAAGGGCACGAAGAAGAGGTTGCCTGCACCCGCCGGGGGCCTGTCACGCTCCCCGGCTGGAAGGGAGCCCCGTGAATCAATTTTATAGGGCTTGAGCTCAGCGAATCCCACCCCCCTCGGCTCTGCTTCGGCACGAGGCTCTCGAGAAACACCCCACCTGCGAAATTTCTACCCCTTGGGGTATAATCCACTTCTCCAGCTGGAGGATCTTCCACAGAGAGGTGAGCCCATAGATGTCACAGAGGTTTCTGATGAGGAACACCTGAGGCCACGGAGTCGGAGCCTTGGCAACCAGCTTCTTCATTGCGTTCACCAGGTCTTGCTCTTTCTCATTCCCCTCGGCAGCGGGCGCGTTGGGATCTGCAGCTGGAAAGGAGGTTTCTCGTTATGCCCGGTCCCCAGTGGTGGCACGTCACACGTGTCCTTCACCAACGCAGCCCCTACAGCCATGTAGGTTGCAGTAGGATCTAGCTTGCAGCAGGATCTTCTCCCCACGGGTTGAAACGTGGCTTCAAGGCAACGGACAGAGGGTCCCTTAATACGTAGGGAAACGCTTGGAGAACACAGTGAGTCTGGGGACTGAAGAGCTGGAAAGTTTGTCCAAAACAACTTCAGCGTTCACCAAAACAGTAATTTTCCAGCAAAACCCTCCGCGGCTAGACCTTCTGGGGGCTTGTTCTAGACCTGCTCAGGGGCAGGCGCGGTTCTGACGCTACATGAAGCAAAAGAACTCACCGGAAAGCATCTGTTTGCCGAGCACGGTGGCCACGTGGCTGATGGAGAGCCGGAGCTGGGCGATGAATTGGAGGGTGTTAATTCTTGAGACCTCGGGCTTGCAGAAAGCAGAAAGGTATGCGGCGGAGAGGCAGTTTTCAGCAAGCTGGCTGATGTCTTCTTCAGAAGAAGGATACATAAAATCCTGCTCGAGAGAGAGAGGCAGTTTTGAAGAGTCCGAAGGTGGGTTACAACTGAGCAGCTCCTCCTTCTCCCTTGTGCCTTCCCCTCATCTTTAAGGTGAGTTCCCTCAGCCATAAAAAGATGCGGAGCAGGGGGGAATTAACGTCATGAATAGGTTTTAGCTGGAGTGGTGGCCAAGCTATGGTGTTCGTTGGGACTCCCAGTGCATCCCAACGGGCGCTCACCTCCAGACAGTGCACCACCATGAAGTAGAAATGGTCCATGTTGCTCTGGTTGGCTATTATCTTTTCCTCCATCTGGGACAGGTATTCTTCCAAGTGAACCTTGACGTTGTTGAACCTAGGGCGGAGAGGGACAGAGAGCATCAGCATCCACGTAGCCAAGGGGTTCAGCAAGGGGGCTGGGGAGCAAGCTGGGGGCCGACCCGCATCGCAGCAGCAGCTTCAGGAGGGAGGACTGGATGGTACAACTGGTGTCCATGCACTCCTCGAAGGGCGACAACTCGCTTTTCGGCTTGTACACTAGGAGGGAAGGATGACAGCCGTTATTGGGCTTCCGAGAGCGCGAGGTCAGACCCGGGTAGAGTGGAATCAAGCTCTTTTACCCCTTTTCCCCGCCTGATGCTCAGGGTTGGGTTTGCAAGCCACAAACTGGATCAGTCGCTGAATGATTTTGGCGGAGGGTGGCTCTCTGTCTCCCAAAAAGTACATGGTGATGAACTCAACGAAGAAGGAATTGCATTTCCTCCTGAATTTGTTGTGACAGGCGACGGCTTCCCTGGAGGGAAGAAGAAAACCGAGACTCGTGGTCAACCTCCAACCGAGGAAAGAAACAAGGTCCCTCTCCCTGCAGAGCACGGGACCCAGAGCAGGGAGCCGAGATGCCTGTTTGTTCAGGCGCCAGCATCTTCTCCCCCAATATTTCACACGAAGGCACTTGAGACAGGCAGGTTTTTGCCAGCGCTGGGATACCTCGTGGCCTCCGAAGCCGTGGGCGTATAATCCTCTGGGAATTCCTTCTTGCAGATCTTACACTGCTTGTTCGCCCACTCCCGGATGCAGCGAGTGCAGAAGATGTGGCTGCAGGGCAGCTCCGCCGGGTCAGTGATCTCCCGCAGGCAGCTCTTGCATTCCTTCACCCCCTTCCTGAGGGACACCGCCAAGAGAAGAGGCAGCTCAGCGCCGCTGCCGGGTTGGAGGAGGGGCGTGGGTCGGCTCCTGCCTAACGTACACCCTGGGGCGGCGGGGGATGAAGCTGGATGGGCGCTTTTGTCTAGCCTCAATGGTCAGTAGAGAACCAGGGTGACCCAGCACCGCTTGAAGACCTGGCAGCTTCTGAGCTGCGCGAGGACCAGCCCATCTCAGAGAGGTCCGTGGTGAGGATGGCTGGGTGAAGGGGATGGAGAGCCTGGGTGCTGAGGGGAGCTGGTTTCTTTGGCACCACACCTAAGACAAGTTCCTCCAGAGATGATTCAGCACCTCCAAGAGAGGCTCTCACCCCTTGGCGTCATCAGTGTGGCCTCCCTTTGGCCCAAAGAGGTTCCCCCCTAGCGCTGACGTATTTCCCCCACCCTTTACAAATATCGCATCGATGGAGAAGGACCCGAAAGGCAACTTTTTTTCCCCAGCTCGGACTTACACCAGGTACACAACATCGGCATTCTCGTTGCATTTCTTCAGCACTTTCGTCACCAAATCAAAAGTCCTCTCCGGCTCAAATCCTGGCGTCGCGTAGAGGCGCTGCAAAAGACAAACACGCGGTGCAAGTTCAGCAGCAAGATCTCTCTGGTACGCGGAGGACGAACGTTACGGGATGTCAGTGCTGCAGGGGCACAGATTTTAACAGCAGAATTAAGCAGATGCAGGTATGCATGGCTCTGCGTGGACCTCTGAGGGTAAGCGACCCGGATTGACCCTTTAAAGTCTCTAGGAAGCCTTCCTTGATTCCAGATCCTCATTTTGGATTCTGAATCCAAAGAGCGTTTGTCTCTTGGATGGTGTTTCCAGCCTTTTCCCATGGCTAAGCCCTCCCTACAGCTGGGACCAGAGGTCTCCTGGAGGAGAAGAGCCCTCCCAAGCTTCACGGCCATGAGCTGCTCCAGCAAACACCTACATTCCAGAGGAAGATGAACTGCTTCACCACAAGCCTCAGGAGTTTCTCCTCTATTTCTGTCTCGTTGTGCAGCAGGTGGTCAATCAACATGTAGACGATGTTGGTGCAGGTCCAGCGATGTCTGCAAAACACCAACCCCGAAGGATGCCGATTAGGTCGGACCAGAGACCTCCTGCGGTCCCTTCCCACCAGTATTTCTGTGACTCGTCCCAGCTGGCGTGTGGTCACTTGAGGACACAAGACCTTCAGAGACAGCATTAGAGGGAGAAAGATATGGCACGGTCCTGTCTGCGCTGCTTGTTTCGACAAACCCTGGGCCAGACTGACACTGCCAGCCCGTTTCTGGGTGTTGTCTCTGGAGAGACCTACAAATTCCACCAGAACTAAGCAATTTGATGGTGGTGAAACATCCACCACTTTTTTTTGGAGCCACTTTGCCACCGTGTTTGTGATAAGGAGGAAGGACCAGGAAGGAGTGGAGAGTTGGAGGACTTGTGACGCCGGCTCCCCAAGAGGAGGGTGGCTTCAGTTCACCTGACCCTCAGGCGTCAAGACATTTGCTTGCGCTCCCGTCAACAGAGAGTGACTGAACTTACAACATACTGTCCAGGAGTTTCTTCTTCTCCTGGTAGAACCGAAGCTGGTAGTTGTCCTGACTGATCCACTCCACCCAGGGCTTAATGGACTTGACGCTTTTGAGCCACGCTACGCAGGCATCGAAGGGCAAAAGTGCGTTTTCGGAGGGCTGCACTTTCTTCAGGAGAATGTTCAAGGCGTCAAGAGTGACAAACTGCAATGACATTTGCAAAGAGAGAGAAGAAGAGTCTAGGTAAAGACCTGACCTCGCTGGTGGGTGGCACGGAGGGAAGGGATACCGCATGAGTAGGTGCTGGCATAGCTTTTAGAGTAGTTGACAGGGCTAAATTAGAAGGAAATGGACTTCTATGGGTGAAGTTCTGGCGTCTGTAAGCGAGGAAGGGCTTTAATGAGCCTAACCGCGCCTTGGAGAAAGAAGGATCTTGGAGTCACCATGGGGAGTTCTCTAAAAACCTTAGCTTGCTGCTGTAAGCCATAAGCATCTTAGGAGGGATGCGGACATCTCCACGCGGACGTGGCAAGCGAAGGAGCTGGAGCCCGCCACCGAAGCGCGACACGACGAATCCCGCCCGCCTCTAGGGTCAAAGTGTCCAAGGGGACGTCGACACGATACCCGGAGTGACGCAAACACAAGGATGCCTTCCTCGTTACATAGCATGCAATTAAACGATGGAAGTTGTGAAGACCATGACGTTCAAATGCCGTAGGAGAAGGGTTAGAGGGCAAACACAGCTCTTTGCTCACCATTTCTGGGGGGTTCGTCTCATACATTGCCTGCAGCTCCCTTATGACAGCGTCGTTGCTTTTCGCTATGTCAGCAAAGAGCTGATAATCGTCTCGGAGGTAGAAATATTCCATGTGAAGCCAAATTGGGGAAAAGCCTATCTCCCCCCTACCCACGGAGGAGCAGAGTCGCTCTGCGCTGGCTACGAAAACTTTTGAGAGAATCTGCAGGCAAAATAAAAAGTGTTATTTCTGCTCAAAGCAAAGAGCAACGGGACTAAGGTGGGACGCTTAGCATTGCTGTGGTATCCCGTATGAGGTTTCCTCATCAAAAACAGTTCTTAGGGTGGAATTAAGACAAGATGTCCATAAGAGTTGAGGAGTAGCCCCAGAGAAGCCCAAGGGAGGGCTTGTCAAATCATCAGATTTGGCCAGGAAGGCTAGGACTAGGGCCAAAGCCAACGCCAGTGGAAGCCGCTGCTCTACCCAACCCTACTCACCTCGTAGACGGAGAGATCTTGTCCAGGAAAAGCCATCCTGAGGAAGTCGCTGGCGTAATAGCGTAGCAGGTCTGGATTGCTGCCGTCTGGCATCAAGACGTTCTTGACGAAGGTTTGGTAGAATTCGGCCGCTTCCTCCGTTGGCTTCTTGGGCTGGTCTAGAAGGGAGAGCAAAGAGAGTTATGGCCACTTAGTGGAAAACGGGAGCTCCTCGTTAGGACTGAGGTGGACACGTGGCCAAGTGCGAGGCCACGGGTGGAGGGGCACAATGCAGGAGGAGATATAATGCAGAAGAGACGCACAACACGGTTCTGGGTCATTCGAGCGAGGAACACAGCCCCCGTGGTTCCTCCTACTAAAAGATGGGGATTTTTGGCGGCTTTGCTGGGTCAAAGCTCCCCTGGAAAGTCTGATGTTACCTTTCATGTGATAGACTTTCTCCCATATGTCATCCAGGTAGGCTTTCAAAACCCAACTGAATGGGAACTGGCAGAAGAGGGAGGTGTTGGGGTCTTCGGTCATTGATAACACGGGAATCTTAGCGTCCGCCGCCCTTCAATTCAAACAGCACAGAAAGAAGCGTTAAATTGTGCAACAGACCATAGGTGGCCAGAGATGGACCACCTCAGAGAAGTTCCCGACTCCCGCTGACGCGTCTTCTCTTTCAAAGAGTTCAGAAACCTGGGGAGAAATTTGGTAGGAAAGTCAGGAACAGGGAAAACTGGGCAAGAGCGGGGAAGGAGCCAATTTTGCTGACAGCTTAAAACAACGGGCAAGTTTTGGTGCCAGTGGCGTGACACCCAAGGCCTTCCATGGCTTCGGTTATAAACATCGGCACCTCGAGCATGAGCTACGGTGTCACTACAAACACCGGCTTTTACTCTCCTAAGGAAAACCCCCTCGCTGTGCATTTACCCCCCGCCTCTTACTTCATGGTGTATTTAATTTTTAGGAATGTTTCTTCTTGGAACATCTGGAGCCACAGTTCTGCGAGCGGAGAGCCTGGGGAGATGTGATCCAGGTTGTTGTTGGCATCCACCACGGCGAGAATTTGGGCAAAGATGTTCGCCACAAGGTCTTCCAGGTGCTTCCAGAGCGCTTGCCTGAAAAAGGAGATGACACGGCTCGTTACATTGCGTCCCTGCTTCCCACCAAGAAACCCTCCTCTGCCCAGGGGACGGCGTCGGTCTTGAAGACCCACAAGTCAACCAAAGCAACCCAACCGCTTCTGCAGATGCCAAATGTGGCCAGCCAGGCTTGACACTAAGCGTCCTTGTCGATCTCACCGTCAACCGACGCTGTTTGCTTCCAGAAAAGCCCTTCCGAAAGAAGCTTCCTCAAAATCAACGGTGCTCGTAATTTATTTTTTGCTTTTGAGACTGACTATGACCTTTCAGCAAGCCCCTGCCTTGTTCTAGGCTGATAAAAGACGCGTATTTAGACATTTCTGGGCTGTCACGTCTTGGTCTTTAAGCAAGGTGCCTCATACTTCACGCAGAGCGGTTTTAGGAACAGGATTGCTCGACGTTAGGCAGGCGGCCCGCAGCCAGTGCTACCTGAACGATGTGTCTTCCAGGATGAAATCGGTAGAGAGCGCCCTGCGGAAAATCCATCCCCTTGGCTCTTGGATGGGCTTCTCTCGTTCTTGTAGGAGGCAACAAATTCTCTTCTTCAGGATGGTCATAAAGGGGCTGGAAACTAAGCACAAAACAGCGCTGGTTAAAACCCTCCTGGTGCTCGTCTCCAAGTGGGAGACTCCGTCAAAAACCTGCAAGGGATTTTGGTTGCCACCGTCTTCCACTCAAAAATCATACCACCTCATTTTTTTTTAATTAGCCCTACGCAGAAATCAACTTCCGTTGGCAAGTGGCTTCTGTCGGGGATCACCTACCAAGGTCTGCAGCAAAGCTTTGTGGTTTAGATCAGAGGTTCTGATCGTGAACACGAGGGGCTGCGCACGGAGGTGAAGGAGGCCCCACGCAAACCTCCTCCTCTGTCCCTTGGGTACTTCCCCACCCGCCTTGGCTTTGAGGGGCACCAGAACCGGTTCTTAACCTCTCCGTTGTCTCCTTCTTGCCATCCAGCTTGCAACGCGCAAGAAGGAGCCACTTCTAGTGCTCTCTACTCGCACGTACCGCTGCTCTGAGTGTGGAAAAGCAAGTTGTGCAGGATCTTGATCCTCTCCGTTGGACGCTGGCTGTTGTCCTTCTTGTCCTCCAGCTGGATCACAGCCTTCTGGATGCTCCCTTTGATCATCGCGTCCACGTTGAGGACCTGCGGCTGGAAAAGACTGGGGGTCAGTTGGTTGCGCGACGCTTCTTTGCTCTCATTTGCCTGGGGACGCTTGTCCTGGGACGTCGATTCATCTTCTCCAGAACTCAGCGCAGTGGGCGCTGAGGTCTGTACCCATCTCAGCGTCCCAACAAACCCTGGTTCAGTCAGTCCCCGGGGCGTGGAGGGCTGCCGATGTCCCTGGTAAGGGACACTGCTTTGGTGACGGTGACAAAAGGCTCCTGGTCTTGTCCCAGTCGCTCGCAGGTGGGCTGGGAGACCACCACCCCACTTCACCCTCACCATGTGACCCAGGAAGACCTGCAGCTATTCTTCCCTGTGACAAGGTACCAGCCCAAGCAAGGACCTTCAAAAGCAGACCCCGAAAGCCTGGTGATACCCAAGGCATTTCTCGTACAATGACAAGCAAGGAAAATGAGGAGAAAAAAAGAAAAAATCATACATTTTCCTCTGGGTAAAGACCAGACTCGGCGAGGCTTCCCAGGGCAGCAGAATCCTCTGGAGAAACTGAAATCACAATCAACCCCACGACTCAGCTGTAAAAAGCCCCAGCGAGAGGCACTTCCATCCCCAGGAGGTGGCGGGAGTGCCCTGACGCTCAAGAGGGAGAAATAAAGCAGCACTGGGGTGGAAGCCCCCCAGCTGCTCGGTATCAGCTTCTTGATGACAGGAGACCCTCAGGCTTGGGGAGCAACTGGCTGGACACCTCTGAGGAAGAACGTGGATTCAAGGAGCCACCCAGAGTTGGCTTGCAGGGATGGATCAAACCATTTCTGCCCCGTGTGCCCATCAGGAGGCAAAGGCTGCGTCGCTATGAAGGTCTCGGAAGCAGCAAGCACTCCTGGGACCCACAGCTCGGGACCTGCTCGATGCAGGTGCGTTCTTATCCACAGGTGGGACACCGGAGGATGGGGCAGGGGGTTTCTGGAAGGGACAGCGGTGGGGAGGCGGTGAGTTTATGGTGGGAGACTTCTCACCTGTTGGGAGATGCTGCAGGGAGCTGCTCGTGAAAATCTCGGCAATGGTCATTTTGGAGAGCTGGCCGAGATTGGCCTTAAAGTTCTCTGGGGGCATCAGGTCGTCCAAGTGGATGGACTTCCACTGGCCTGGAGAGGCAAGAAGATGGCTCAGTCCCTCTGCTCTCTTCTGGTGCGTCGGCCGTTTGGAAAACCAGTGGGCTTGGCTGCTCGGATTTACCAGCCAGCCAGGGCAGGAAGACAGCGAGAGATGGAAGATCCACCACTTCACGTCTTCTCTGCACGTCTTCATCTTCCCCTCCCACTCTTTTCCCGACCCAAAGTAGCGAGCGTAACCTTACCGCTGTCAAAAGCCAGGTAGCTGCACCCTCCCAGCACCCGCGGGACTTTAGTGATCAGCACGACGTGCAGCAGATGGGGGCTGGCCGACCTCCTCCGCTCGTCTGTGAGGCAGTACCTGGAAGCACCACCAGAAGGTCAGAGCTGGTTGCTTCCAGACTCGTTTGACCGACCTCTCCAAGCAACGACTGCATCCCCTCCCTCCGCGAGCCCTTCCAGGGGTTAATCTCCCCGCCAAAGGGCGCAGCCATCGGAATCTGCTTTCTTGGGTGGATGGCACCCCAAGGAGACAGACTTTCTGGCCGTTGTTGGTACAACCTGCTACAGCCCCAGGGGCAAACGAGACAACAGAGCCCAGGGCACAGCCCGGTTCAAGTCTTAAGCGGGGAGAAAAGGCCGAAAGGCAGCACAGGTGTCTGAGAAGTATGTTGTGCCGGGAAGAAGGAAGAAAGAAAGGGGGAAGAAAGGGGCAAGAAGTGGGGAGGAAGGGGGGAAGACAGGAGGGAGGAGGAGGGAGGAGGAGGGAGGAGGAGGGAGGAGGAGGAGGAAGGAGGAGGGGGAGGAGGGAAGAGGAGGGGGGAGGAGAGAGGAGGAGGGAAGAGGAGGAGGAGGGAGGAAGAGGAGGGAGGAGGACGGAGGAAGACAATGAAGGACGACAAAGGACGAAGGACAACGAAGGATGGATGACAACGAAGGACGGACGATAACAAAGGACGGACGATAACAAAGGACGGACGATAACAAAGGACGGACGATAACAAAGGACGGACGATAACAAAGGACGGACGATAACAAAGGACGGATGACAACGAAGGACGGATGACAACGAAGGACGGATGACAACGAAGGACGGATGACAACGAAGGACGGATGACAACGAAGGACGGATGACAACGAAGGACGGATGACAACGAAGGACGGATGGCGGAGGAGGAAGGAGAAGGGACGAAGGAAGGCTGCTTACTTGGCACAGGCCAGGAGTCTTTTGCTGCTCTGTGGCTCATCGAAATGAAACTGAACGAGGAGCAGTCTCACTTCTTGCGGCTCTCTGAAGAAACTCCTACAAGGAAACCGCCTCTTGAACGCTTTCTCCTAGAAAGGTCTCACCCCAGCCCACCGCGAAGCACGGTGAGAAGTGGAAATCCCCTGCGAGGTTAAAGGAAAGAAATATCAGAGCCCACCTGAGGTCCTGGCGGAAAGCGTGCTCGGTGTCAAACTGGCTTAGGAAGAGGCAGTGGATTGTGTCCGGGAGATTGAGCGCCTTCCTCAGCGCTTCCAAATCCTTCTGGTTTAGCAGCCTGGCATGGGTGGAAACCTGCGGGAAAAGGGAAATCGGAACGGGTTGTCCTGCTGCCTCAAAGAGGTGGGATCCTCCAGGGCATCTCCGTTGGTGCTATCTACAGGCAACTGGAAGGTGCCTTGAGTATCTCAGCCTGAGCCAGAGCTGAGCAGATCCCACCTGCCTCCCGAGGAAGGGCAGTCTACCCTGCCTGCAGATGACCACGGAGGCAAAGAGGGTGGACATAAGCCCATCGTTGTCCTGGCGAGATCACGGAGCCACCGTGCTCGCTTGGGAAACAAACAGCACCCTTGGGTGCTCTAGAGCCAAGCACAAGTACCTGCAAGCACAGCCCGGTGGTGCTCCCCTTCTGCTGGTTCATCGTCTCACGCAAGAGGCTGGTCAGGCTGTTGTGCTTCTGCTCGATGAAATACAGGTCCTGGATCTGCTCAGCATCCTCCAGAGTGGAGTATTTCAGGCGTAGGATGGAGTCAGGAGTGGCGCACTCCACCAGTTTGCTCGTGGCAGCGGAGAGGACCTGTTCTCCGTAGGGATCGTGGCCTCCGCAGTGGATGTGCTGGGAGCTCTCCAGCACGATGGCGGCGGAGGTGTCGTCACTGAAGCCGATGAAGACATCGTGTTCCTTGGGACCCAGCTCGTGGGACCAGTCCCTGCACAAATCGGGGTTCTCCATGTGGACGAACCGACTGGCCCATCTCTCCAGGTCCCGCTTCAGGTCTTTCTGTTGCCAGCTGAGGATGGTGTTCATGTCCAAGCAATGCTTCTCCAGACGGCTCAGCAGCGGGGTGGGGAACTGCGTGTAGACCACTTTCTTCTCCTCTATAACAATCAGCCGGAATTCCTCCTTCACGCGGCTCTTCACCCTATGAGTGCCGAGGCCCAGGTCGACGTAATAATTGTCCCCCAGGGTGACGAAGCACTGATTGAGGGTATCGTAAAGACTCTCGTAAAGGTTCTGTATGTTGAGGAGGACCACGGGCCTGCCTATCTCCATGCAAATTTTCACCCTGTTCACAGAGCGGCACACCTGGGAATAATCCTGGTCCCGTGGGAAACCGGAGCCAAAGATGATGTCACAGTTGCCGGTGTCTATAAGCCGCAGCATCTGGATGATCTGAAAGGCGGCGTTGTTGGTCGTCAGCAGCAGGAGGTAACGAGATATGAATCCCGCTTGCTGTTTGCCCATGTTTTCCTCCAGCAGACGGATGCAGCTGGTTGCCATGTCATAGGGAAGACGCACCTCGCTGGTGCAGTTACGGAAGATTTCCAGAGGACAGATGTCTCTGGAGCCTCCAAAGTTTCTCTGAATGGCCTTTACGAGGAGCTCCTCTTGAGAACAGTGCTTCGTGTCCTGCGTGTAGGACACAATCATTTTGATCAAGCTGTAGAAGTCGCGAAGCCCAAAGAACTCCGTTTTCTGTGTTTTCAACACGTTGCAGTAGAAGTTTGCCAGAACGGGGAACAAATGCTTGATTCTTTCAGCGTGAGGTTGGCCGGCACAGATGCCTTCGGCGGTCTTCACCAGATCTTCCTTGCTAGGTTCAGTCCGAAGGATGAGGAGGCCCCTGTTCATTTTGGCAGGGTCCAAGGCCCAGTTGGAGATGCCCACAAAGCCAACTTTCTTGTAAGCCTCCGGATTCTTGTCATCAACGCATCCATCCTCCAGAAGAGGATGCAGCGTCTTCAACGGCATATCGGGCGAGTCTTCTGCGAGACCGATCTCATCCAGCAGGACCACGGATGCAAACTCGTTCAGGTTCTTGCCCTTCTGGAACTGGGCGCATTGTCGGAAAGTGGAGATGATGCCTTCTGGTTTTGAATGGGGGCTGCACTGGAAGGAGACCAGCTGGACCTCTTTGAATTTTTTGAACAACGGCCTTTCGGACAACGCGCCTTTCATGGCATTCACAGCGATGGTTTTGGATAGGGATTTAGAACTTCCCGGCTTCCCAACCAGAAAGAGCGGCACCCGGAGGTCCATGCAGACAACCATCATGAAGATGTTCTCCATCAGAGCGTTGTTGCAGGCTATCGCCTTACCAATGGAGAGGTTATCAAGGACCACCTCTTGGCACAACTCAATCTCTTGCTGTAGCCAGGACGCAGGGACCGAGAAGCATCTTGCAACCTCCTCCAGGTACTCGTGGCGGCTCTCCAGAGACAGGTAATAGCAGACCCCTACCGAGAGGACCAAAGCCCTTTGCTCATCGTTTAAGGTCGGTTCCTCTTCCTCCTGACGCTTCCTCTTCTCATCAACCTTGCGGAAAAGCAGGTCTCTCAAGTTGTAAAACCAGAGCACTATTTTCATGCAGCGGTCTATATCCCGGAGGCTGGCGACTCTGCATTCGTCCTTCCTCTCTCTCAGGAACTTCTGGGAGGCTGAAATGACGTTGGTGAAGACATCCAGGTTTCCCGCGGGGATCTTGCTCCCCACAGTGGACTTCACGATCTCCTTGATGTACAGGCTTTGCGTCTTCTCATTCAGCTCCCCAAAATCCCAGACCAGAGGCAATAAACTGGGAGGAAGGGGCTGCACCCGGTACACCAACTGCCGCAAAGGAATGTAACCCAGCTTCTCCGGGGTGTCTTCGCTCCGGACGCGGTAGCCCAGGCCAGCTTTCTCCAGTTTCTCGATGGTGTCCTTGGTGTGCCTTTTGTAAGGGTTGCAAGCGGCCACCACTTTTAAGCGGTTGGTGGAAATCCGCTGTCCGTTGACGCTGTGGTCACACAGCACTTCTTTGATCGCAAAGATGGCCTCTGAGGTGTTGGCTTCGTCGAAGAAGAGCACCGTGTCTATGTCGTGCTCTTCTTCGTTGGCGCGTGCCAGCTCTACGGCCTGCCTTACCTTCTCCTGGATGGTCTTGGAGGTGGTGCCGCCGTGAACACGCACCAGCATCATATTCTGACATTCCCTGCCTGCCCTTTGCAGGCTGCACATGAACTGCACCAGCTTCGTCTTCCCGCAACCGGTTTCACCCATGACGATCACAGGGATCCCGCACTGGAACCGCAGGTGAATAGCCAACATCTTTATGGTGTTGTCCAGAGTCAGCTGGTACGAAGCATCTGGATCTTGGCATTCCACACCGAAGACTCTGCAGAGGGCCTCCAACTGCTCGGTTCTGGATAAGGTTTCAAATTTCTTATTGAAAGGAACATCTTGGAGCAGCAAGGTCCTGTATAAATTCCTGCTCATAACCGCCTTCTCCAAAACAGCCTGGGAATAAGCATCGATCGCGTCGAAGTTCTGGTTGATGTGGAAACCCAAGAACTCCATGGAACCATCCTCAGCGTGGAAGACAATATAGGGGTGAGACTCCTGCTCCCACTTGCGTCTGAGCTGGTACTCTCTCAAAACACTGTCCATCTCCTTCGACTCCTCGCTCGGCACGCTTTCATCGGACATGTTGAGGGAAGGCATGGCAAAGTCCTTGGACATGGCGATCATGAACTTGATGACGAATGTTTTGAAGCCGCGGAACTGATCTCCAACCACCTCACTGCAGAAGACCGATTTCTCGCACTTTTGTAGCTGGAAGTTCAAGAAGTGCGTGAAGTTGCTGAGCTCGGTCCAGGAGGGGTTGCTTCTCCCGCAGAACTCCATCAAGCACGCCAGGCATTCTCTCTCTGTCCCTTCGATCTTGCTAGGGACAAAAGTGAAACCGTCAAGGTTTTCCTTCCGTTCATATCTGCTGAGGTATTGGTAGGACCTTTGGAAAACTTCACTTTTTAGCTTGTCCCGGTCAAACCATTCCTCCCTCAGTTCCGCAGGAGGGACAGAGCTGGGATCTTCCAGCAAGTCGAGCACCCGCAGCGGCGATACACACTCCACGGTAGGAAAAAGATCCAGAAATTCTTCTTCCATTTCAATGGACATCTAAAAGCGAGAGGACACAAATCACCGTGAGGAGCATTCTCCAACCTCCCGCATTTCCCTACATCACCAACCCCCCTTTTTTTATTTCCCCCTGGTCACAAATGGTTCAGCAAGCTGGGAAAAAAGGGAGAAACGCCAAGATGTCTCCAAGCCTTCCTGTGGATTGAAATCCCTATAACCATTAAAGTCTGTCTTGCCCGGCGTCCTGTCTTGGGTTGGGTGATCTTGTTACCTTCTCCTACGCTTTCTCCTGTTCCACCAAATCCTTTTGGAGATGGAGGGACCTGAACTCAGCCAATATTCAAGGTGTGGTGAGGAACCACAGATGGATGATCAACCGCTGGTGAATCTGGGGTGCATTTCACGCCTTCAGGAACTCTAAAGCAGGGCTGAGCTGCAAATTGGCTTTAAAAACATGCGTGAGGTTCCAGTTACAGCAAAACTGGGATGAAAAAAACTCCCCTTTTCCACCAAAACTCAGTGCAGGGCCTGGTGTTTCACTTTGAGGAGAGACACGTTTGGCCTGGTTGCTTCTATGTAGGTGAGATGTTGACCCACGGGAGAGGCAGACCCTAAATTGTGCATCGCTCCGGCGGAGATCAGAGCTTAGCAGATTGACTACGCTCAGCCTTAACGGTTCCTCCACCCAAGCGCAGACCCCCAAAATACCTCTCGCTTCTTCGTACTGCTAACGCCTCTCCCTTTTGCCAGGTATTCAATCAAGTAAAGATGAGAGGGTTGGCACTTCCAGACCAAGCCGTCGGGACTCTGGATGTGCCGCAGGATGCACAGGTCAATCAGCAGCCGGTAGAGACCCTTCGATACCTGGCAGGGCAAAAAAACCCCAAATTAACCAAATTAAAATCGCTGCTCTGCTTGGGCTGGGTTTGAGTTTCCACCTCCTTCTCTCCCTCCCTGGGTCTTCTGTGTTTCACCACCTCTTCTTGTCCACTTGAAGCACTCACCACTGGAGACACATCGATGTGGAAGATGCAGGGCTGAATTTCGGTCGAGGATTCCTTGATGGAGAGGAGCTCCTCCACAAAGAACTGGAAATCGATGTCCGACTCCATCAGCCTAATGGTTTTGTGAAGGGGTAGTGTGCCACCCAGCTGGGCACGGACCTTTCTGACGGTGGTGTCCACAAAGAGAGACTTCCCTAAGGAGCAGATGAGATGGGCATCAATCATCTACTCTTCCACACTTGCATGCGACCCAAACCAAGGAAATCTCTCCCCAAAAGCCCGGTGTGCCACCTTGCCTCCTTGGTTTGAGGTACAGCTCAGAATACGACTCCCCAAAACACTTACCCATTCCCGCTCGCTCCGAAAAGACGAACTTCACGTTCTGCTGATGGGGCTCTTTGAAGGCTTGAGCGACGGGGGCTGTCCCGCTCGGCACTTGGAGATGCATCTTCAGGTAGGTCTGGATTTCTGTCTTGGAGTAGCAGGGGAACGTCACCTTGTAGGCATCAAAGGCCGTGATAACATAGGAGTTGTGAGCTTTGGCATTGCAGAAGATGATGAATCTGTAGTTGGGGGTGCTGGAAGATTGCACCAGGCGGAAGAAGTGGGACTCGAGTTGTTTGGAAACTTTATAAACTAATTTATCAGCACCCAGCAAACAATAGATCTTCTGGTCTTGGGAAGCTGGGGAAAGAGCTCTCCTGACAAGCAGCTCCACCTCCTCCTCCTCCGTGTCGGGCGTACACACCAGGACCTCGTCGTACGACGGGAGAGGTGCCGTCTCAGTGTGCCGGTAGACGAATAACACGTTGGGTAACATTTCCTCTTCCTTACACATGACCAGAAGAGGTTTCCCCGCTTCAAAACCTACGGGTAAACTTCTCTCAACGCGCGTGCTTTCTAGAGCGGCCAAGTGCTTCAGCGTTTCCCCAAAAACATCCAAGCCTATGTATTTATCGGACACCAGGCCAGCGAATTTCTTACAGTAGGCATCCCAGAGCAGATTCACCTTGTCGTAAATAGACGGCAGACTCTCGAAGGAGGCGGCCAACTCATCGTGCGCCAGGGTGCTGAAGGAAACCTGGTCAACATCTCTGTTCGTGGTTTTAAATTTCCGTCTCTTCTGCAGGAAGCTTTCTCTCGTCTCCTCGTACAACTTGCTGAGCTCTTCAACCAACTCCTTGTCGTCGCCCTGCTCGAAGGCGAAATCCATGAGCATCTGCTCCGTGATGGGTGAGCTGGACAGGCAGCTCTGCAAGGCGGCCTTTGCCACCGACTCATCGTAGCCCGATTCGGCCAAGCTTTTGATGAACTGGGGAAAATGAATGATGTAGTCGTTCCAGGTAACCGATTCCTCGTCTGCTGCCGCCGCCGTATTCACGGAGTCCATAGGAGTCATCAGCGCGTCCCCCAGGGCTTTTTTGATATCTTCTTCTTTGATGTCATGCTTGATGACGGAAAGCATGATGAGCACCTGCGGCTCTGTGATGCCCTTCTGGACTCTGGCCAGCTGGCTGCATAAGTAGAAGAGCTGGTGTGCAGTGAACAGGTTGAGATGAGGGTAGGTGTGCCTTTGGGTCTCCAGGTACTTCTTCCACTCTGCCAAGCAACGCTCCATCGCTTTAGAGAGGCTGTCCAGCTCCTCCAGGAGGGGTCTTGTGCTCTGAACAAGGATCCCAGCGATCCCAAACTCCGTGTAGACTTTCACACGTTGCTGGGGGTTGCAGTAGATGTCGGCCTTCCAGTTGATGAAGAGGATGTTGCCGACGCTGAGAAGCTTCAGGTACAACTTTCCAACTGTTTCGACTCTTTCCAATATCTGTAACGAGCCAAAGAGACAACAGGGAACCAGCTCACGTACTGCAGCGTGCTCTCAACAGCTTCCAAACACCCCTCGGGTCACGCTTTCCTCCTGAGATCCGTAGAGCTCAGTTGTGGGCTCCCCAGTACAAGCGAGACATGGACGTGATGGAGAGAGTCCAGGGAAGATGACGAAGGGATTGGAGCATCTGGCTGCGTGGCCGGTGCCATGCTCAAGGTTTGGGCTTCTACGATCATGGATCTACCTTTGAGAAGAGGGGTCTACCCTTGAGAAGCTGGATCTACCCTTGAGAAGCCAGGTCTACCTTTGAGAAGACAGATTTAGCCTTGAGAAGCCCGGTCTACCCTTGAGAAGCTCGGTCTACCCTTGAGAAGCCCGGTCTACCCTTGAGAAGCCCGGTCTACCCTTGAGAAGCCCGGTCTACCCTTGAGAAGCCAAGACTACCTTTGAGAAGCTGGGTGTACCCTTGAGAAGCCGGGTCTACTCTTGAGAAATCCAGTCTACCCTTGAGAAGTCCAGTCTACCTTTGAGAAGCTGGATCTATCCTTGAGAAGCCAGGTCTACCTTTGAGAAGACAGATTTAGCCTTGAGAAGCTGGGTCTACCTTTGAGAAGCCCGGTCTACCCTTGAGAAGTCCAGTCTACCCTTGAGAAGCTGGGTCTGCCTTTGAGATGCCAGGTCTATCTTTGAGAAGCCGGGTCTACCTTTGAGAAGACAGATCTACCCTTGAGAAGCTGGGTCTACCTTTGAGAAGCTGGGTCTGTTGGGGAATGATGGGATTCACCTGACCAACTGGGGCAAGAAGGTCTTCACCAAGAAGCTGTCCAGACTTAAGGAGAGCTTTAAACTGGACTTAACAGGGGAGGGGGCTGGAGTTTTGAGCAGCAGAGATCATGCCCTGGTGGGATTCATGCTCTCGAGGGATATGGGCCAGGCGAAGAGTAGAGTCGGGACCCTGAATTTTAGGAGAGCAAGGTTTCAGTTGCTTCAGGAATTAGTAGAGTTTGGCAAGGGACGTGAAGAATAAGAAGGGCTTCTACGGGTACGTGGGCCAGAAAAAGAAGATGAAAGAAAATGTACGGCCCTGGTAAATAAGACAGGAGCGCTCTGACATGGAGAAGACTGAGCTATTCCATTTTTTGCCTCCGTTTTCAATGGTAATCGCTCTTCCCACATCTCTCAAGTCCCTGAACCTCACGGCAGAGGCTGGAGTCCCTCCCATTGTAGGAGATCAGGTACAGGGCCACCTGGGGAACCTGAATATACTTAAGTCCATTGGACTCTGCTCCGCTCTGGTAAGACCCCACCTGGAGCACTGCACCCAGCTCTGAGGACTTCAGCACAAGAATATGAGCCAGCAGCGTGCCCAGGTGGCCAAGAGGGCCAGTGGCATCCTGGCTTGTATCAGGAACAGTGTGGCCAGCAGGAATAGGGCAGGGATCGTCCCCCTGTGCTGGGCACTGGGGAGGCCGCCCCTCGAATGCTGTGCTCGGCGCTGGGCCCCTCACCCCAAGGCGGCCATGGAGGGGCTGGAGCGTGGCCAGAGCAGGGCAGCGAGGCTGGAGCAGGGGCTGGAGCCCAAGGCTGGGGAGGAGCGGCTGGGGGAGCTGGGGGGGCTCAGCCTGGAGAAGAGGAGGCTGAGGGGAGCCCTCATCGCTCTCTGCAACCGCCTGAAAGGAGGCTGGAGCCAGGGGGGTCGGGCTCTTCTCCCCAGTAACAAGCGATGGGACGAGAGGGAACGGCCTCAAGCTGCGCCAGGGCAGCTTTGGGTTGGATATTAGGAAAAACTTCTTCCCCGAAAGGGCTGTCAGGCCCTGGCCCAGGCTGCCCAGGGCAGGGGCTGAGTCCCCATCCCTGGGGTATCTAAAAGCCGGGGAGATGTGGTGCTGGGGGCCATGGCTTAGTGGTGGACCTGGCAGCGCTGGGTTAATGGCTGGACTCGATGATCTTCAAGGTCTTTTCCAACCTAAACGATTCCACGATTCTAAGAAAGACATGGAGCTGTTAGAGCGGGTCCAGAAGAGGGACACCAGGATGGTCAGAGGGCTGGACCAGCTCTGCTGTGAAGAAAGGCTGAGAGAGTTGGGGTTGTTCAGCTGGAGAGGCTCTGGGGAGACCTTCGTGCGCCCGTTCTATGCATGAAGGGGGCTTATGAGAAAGATGGAGAGAGACCTTTCACCCAGGCTTGTAGTGACAGGACAAGGGACAACAGTGTCCCTCCACGGTGAAGTATGAAAGGTCTTGGGAGGGCTGGTGGGCACCACAAGTGAAGAGCAAGGCTTAGGCAAGCAAATCCCACTCCTGTAGCTTGGGAAGTGGGCGTCATCCTACAGCAACACCTCTGCTCCCAAAAGGCCAGAACTGCAAGTCATGGATGAGTCTCCCGAAAATAATTCCAGCAAAATCCCAAGCCCAACGGCCGCCGTTTTTCGGGCTGCGCTGTGACTTACCTCCAAGAAACGGTTTGCCTCCTCTCTGCCCTGCTCAACCTTGGTGGCGATCAGCATAAGCTTGTTCTGGAGCTCCGTGAGCTGCGACAAACTGTATGACTTGGCCTTCTGGTCTGCTGGAGATGTGCTCTCCTCGCCGTCATTCAGCAGCCGCAACGAGACGCAGTCCTCAAGCGTAGCCTGGATAGCAGAGAAGACAACCAACATCACCACGTGGCCTTTTACGGAGCTTTGAGTTGAAATGCTGCACATCGGGATGCTACGTGTCGCGTACCACCTCCTCTGGAGGAAAGAAAAGCCTGTTTTCCACTGAAAATACTCAAGGTTGAAGAGAAAATTGGTGGTACTAGTTGCAAACCCAACTGGAGATCTATTGGCAACCTGGCATGCTCATCGGAGGTTGATTTCAAGAAAGATCTTTTCTCCCAATGACATTAAAAAATAGAACCGGACAAGAAACAGTCTTGGAGACCCTTTACCTTGAATTTCGGAGGTGCCGAGATGGTAAAAATCCCATTCCTGTTGATGTTTCTGGCTTGAGAGATCGCAGAACGCTTCACCGAGCCGTGGGAGTCGTGAACCAGCTGTATCCACGCTCTGTGGTCACAGGAATCTTTCTGCAAAAGCAGAACCAAAGGGAAACCCAGTAACCAGCTGGAAGGACGCTGAGCACCACTCCCCCACCCCAGAGCTGATGCAGGTGGGGTTTCTGTGACCATTTCTTCTGAGGATGGGGTTTCCCAGGGCTTCTGAGGAGATGCAGCCCCGGAGCTGGGCCTTTCCTAACAGCCCAGAGCGTCAGCACATGGTGAAGCTCTTGTTCTCTGCTCTGGTTTTGGTGGGGAGCAGAGCGTAAGGCTCAGTGACAGCCTGGGGCACAACCACAAGGGATCCTGTTAAACAGAAGACAAGCTTTTCTATCCAGTTCTGCAAGAGGTTCTGGAGTCTTCCAGCCTTGGAGATGCTCAAAACCCAATCGGACATGGCCGTGAGCTACCTGCCCCACCTGACCCCATTTTAAGCAGGGGATTTAGCCTAGACGATCTCCAGAGGTCCCTTCCAACCTCAACTATTCTGTGATCCTAATTTGTAGACTCCAGAACTCGTTTCCTCCTATTCACCCCCACCTCCTGGGCCTCCTCCAGTTGCCCACACGCATCTGTAAGGTCGTTTGAGATGTTCCACCAGGCTTCCACTCCAAAAAGAGCACGGCCTTTGCCCAGGTCCTGCCAGGCCCACGAGGATGGGAAACCATCTTAAATGGCATCAGACCCCTACACGTGAGCAACGTGGCCTCCCAGCAAGCGTCCAAGCGACTCTTGGACGTGGGACTTGAAGACTCACCAGCTTCTTGGGAAGCTCAGTGTCTTTCGCGATGGCTCCAGTGATGGAAGACAGAGCTTCAGAGAACCGGTCGAATCCATCTGTGGGACTCAGGTCTAATATGATGGGCGCAGAAGCAGTCATGGCATCACGGAAGGAACTCACTCTGTCGATATCCGTATCGTTTTCACCTGCGGAAATCGATGCCAGCTCCACAAATACAGGGATTTCCGTCTTGTCTGGGGGGAAAAAATGAAGAAAAAAGAAAAAGAAGAGAGACAGTTGAGGAATTTCTCTGCTCTGATTCAGGTAGCGCTGTGTTGTATGCGGGGAGCGACAAGGACTAAGTGGTCGCCCTCTGCTGCTGTATCTTCCTTCCAGCCCACCTTTTATTATGGTCTTGATCCAGGAGGTAAAACCTTTCCTTGCACATTCCAGAAGTTCCCTCAAAAAGGCCAAGACTCCCTGGGGAATGTCACTCAAACTTTTTTGCACCTTCATTAAGTCTTGGGTCATAAAGTCGAGTCGCTTCTTCTTGAATTCCTCCTCTTCCTGGAAAAAAAAAAAAAGAAACAAAGCCCAGTAGGCGTCTGTTGGGATGAGAAGGAAAGCAGCTCCGTTCTGTCTCCTCCTCCCCCAACAAGATGAGATCTTGGCCTCAAACCCAAGCCTGCTCTTGAATTCAGCCTCCATGATGCATAGGAAGAGGCAACTGGAAGTAATTCCTTCAGTCCATCGCTCAAGTCTTGTTGAGGAGGAGCCTGACGGGATTTAATCAGAAGCTGCCACCTGTGGCCTTCCACATATCGACTTGTCTACCTGCGTTTCCCAAGAGCACCCGACACGATGCCCACGCATCTCCTACGTACGTATTTCGCCAGGTCGCTGAGAGTCTGGAAGTCCCCCTTCAGCTGAAGCACTTGTCTCAGAGCATCGATCATCTTGGCAGCGTTCACCACTTTCGAGAGGGTCAGGGAGTTTTCAATCCTCTCCACCGCTCCCGCGATCCAGTGAGCTTCTCCGCCCCTTGGCCTTTCGCTGTCCTCCATGATTTTAAACTCCTCCAGGAGCTGATCCTTGTCTCCCAGCACCTTCTCAAACTGGCTCTGCACGGTCCCAAGGGTGATGGAGAAGTCTTGGAGGGACAGGTAGGTTTTCTGAAAGTCAGCGATAGCTGGCTTATAAATTTTTTCTTAAACATCTTCTACGGACGAAACTTGATCTTTGGGTGTTGTGGCTGTGGTTTGCTCTGCTCTCGTCTTTGGTAGGGCTATTTTTAAATCCTTGGGGTAACACTGTCCAGGTCAGTTGGGTTTTTCGTCCTGTATCAGGGTTTTTTCCCATTCAAAGGGAAATAAACTGCAGCTTTTTGGAGCCGAGGTAAGGCAAAAGAATGCATCCTTGAAACCTAATACAGTAAACCATTCATAGGTTTCCTTTAAACCAGTCAGCAGAGGATATGGGTTTGCCACTACTGGATACAAATCTTCAACTATTTGATTTATTGCCCACAAATCTTGCACCAATTGATAAGTTTTGCCGTCAGGCCTTTTGACAGGCAGAATGGGAGTGTTCTGTTCTGAAGAGCATTCAATTAATAGTCCAAATTTTATAAACTCTTCTATAATACTTTTTACCCCTCACCTATCTTCCAATTTCAAGGGGTATTGCTTTATCTTAACAGGTTGTGCCCCTTCTTTGAGTTTAACAACAACCAGTTCAGCATTTTTAGCCTTTCCAGGTATTCCTGAGGCCCACGCTCCTGCGTATACCTGGTCTTTTATTTCTTGTGTAATTTCTTCTTCTCTAATTTGGGGTTCAGTAAGAACCAAACTTAATATTTCAATGTGATTTTCATCTGGTATTTTAAATTAATTTCCCCATTTCTAAATTTTATTTCGGCATTTAGTTGTTCTAATAGGTCTCTCCCCAGTAATGGTCTAGGAGCCTCAGGCAGGTAGAGAAATTTGTGAATCCCCACACTCTTCCCAATTCTAAATTGTAATGGTCTCAAGAAAAAAGCTTTTTCAACCTGCCCAGTTGCTCCCACAACATGAACATTTTGTTTACTTAGAGGTAACAAGGTTTGATTCAATACAGAGAGTGTGGCTAACGGAGCCACTATCTCCTTTCCCAGTTTCCTTCTGTCCTCCCCCTCCCCATTCCGATATACTCTCCACGCTTCCTCCAGCAACTTTTCTAAATTCCTTATATCTGGTTCCCTAAGTTTCTGAAGTTTCTTTCCGATATCATTAGTGGATTGTCCCAGAAACAGAGATACCAGCTGCTGTGTGGCAGCTTCTGACTCTGGTTCCATAGTAGTAAATCTTCTCACAGCAGCCCGTAAGCGATCTAAAAGCTCCGTGGGCGTTTCAGTCTGCCCCTGCTTGACAGCATACAGAGCCGACCAGTTACCTGCCTTTGGGATCGCATGTTCTATTCCAAATTTGATCCAGGTTCGGTATCGTTGCAACAAATGGTACTGAGCTGGATCATTAGGGTCCCAACCCGGGTCCCTGGAGGGCACAGGATCTTCAGCTGTGCCCTGTAAAACTCGTCCTTCAGTCTGTGTTTCTACAGGAGCTCGGGCTGCCTTTAATACAAGCTGCTTCTCGGTTTCAGTCCTAGCATCTAGCATAAAAGATCCACATCTTTCCAATCCGGGTCCAAATTCTTAGTAATCCACTCAAGCCTTTTCGCAGCCCCACTTGGGTCCTCCCTGTACGCCGTAACTCATCCTTCCACTTATCCACATCATCCATCTGGAAAGGCACTTTTCTTCCGCCTTTCTGGGTTTCTCTTTCACCTTCCAACACCTCTGTCCAATACTACATGCTGAACAACATCGCTTCAACTTCCCGAACTCTTTCTGATTTTCCTTTTCCAAAGCCAACACCATGGGATCTTGGGGATCAAAATTAAAACCGCAATCTCTCTCCCACTCAAGGTAATTTCGGAGGGTGAAAAACATATCTGCATACATAACTTCGTCCCATTTTCCCTCCCTCCTTAAAAGTAACAGGAGTTGCAGCAAGGTATTGTACTTCAGAGTCCCATTCACAGGCCACTTTTCTTCATCATCTAATTTATACAATGGCCATCACTGATTACAATACTCAATTAGAGTTTTCTTATTCACATGTCCCCCAGGAGAACCCCCTACGTCCTTCCAGTGATATAAAATACAACCTAAGGGGCTTTTCTTTGGTATCTCTTTACTTTGTTGTAACCCTCCCATTTTATTGGTCCCAGTTCTCTCCTGTATTCCTGCAGCATCTTAACACTTAGTTCCACAGTCCACACTTTACCACTTAGAGGGTTACAGAATCACTGGTTAACATCCATACAACCTTTTTCTCTCGCTTCGTCTGTCTCCGGCCGTTTCCCTCGCGGGACAAGGAAACCGCGGATCAGGACTCCGCACTCGCTTCGTCCCAAGAGTACGTCTCATTCCCACACGCACAGGACGGTATAGACACTTTTGACAACAAAACGCTCACATACCAATACAATGAACAAAAATCCTAAAAGCAAACACAGAGCAGCTACTCGTCCTTATAACGTGCCAAACACAATCCCAAAATCAAATAACCGAGTTCCAAAGCCAAGATCCAATATACCCAAATGCAAAAGTCCAAATAACCACCAAATGAGCACCAAAGTGCTCCCAAATGAGCACCAAAGTGCCCCCAAATGAGCACCAAAGTGCTCCCAAGGGTGTACCTTTAAGGCGCTAGCAGCCTGGTATACTCCACCAAGCGTGAACCACTCATGGCTTACAGGGGTTTCCGACAAATGACTAGTCCCAAACCAAATTTAAGAAAGAATACCTTTTTCCGAAGATGGTCCTTGTCTGCTCCCGCAGTGATCCGATTGAGGCAAGGAGTCCCTCCGGAAATTTTCCGGGGGTACCCTAGGGAATCCCGTTCTCAACGGGTCCTGTAGCCGAACAGAGACGATCCCATCTGGGTCACCAAAACTGATACAAAAATTCACGGGTGCTTCTCCTCACCGTCCGAATCTCCCCAAGGGAGAAACGGAGCATTCAGAGAGGCCCTGAAATGAAACTCAATAGCAACGACGTTACTATTAAGCAGGTATCCTTTATTGCAGCGCTGGGCAGCGCTGGGCAGCACTGGGGATTCTCCACCAGAAGTGCTCCAACGAGTTGATGAATTTTAGAAAATACATACTATACAATCATACATATTCATAGGATTTCCAGGAATTTGTTTACATAAACATGAGATTTCCAGGAACTTATTAGCATATGTAAATATGCGATTCACATGCGCAGTCATCTCTCATGGTGGTCTTCAAGTGGTCTTTGGGGGTCTTCAGATGAAGGCCTGTAGTCTTCTTCACTGTCCTCGCTGATTGACCCTTGCTTCTGCGCAAACTCAGTCCTAGGATCATGTAAACGTTGTCCTTCAAGGCTGTTGTTGCCATTCCTCTGTTTCTTCCTGTCTTCATGCTTCCGTGCATCTGTTCACCCAAGGCCAAGTTGTCTGTAATGAGATTATCCCGGAGCCTCCCTTATCTTATAACTGTTCTTCTAGCTACTCCCTAAATCACATCAAACTGTAAGGTATTCACAACACCCTTAAATCACACCAGGGAGTCTTCTCAGCTAATTAAGTGACTAAGGTATTTGCAACACCTTTTTGCTCTTGTGGTTTTTAACCCTTTCAGACCTGCTGGCCATGCTTCTTTTGATGCAACCCAGGATACGGTTGGCTTTCTGGGCTGTGAGAGCACATTGCCAGGTCATATCTACCTTTTCGTCTATCAGTACCCCCAAGTCCTTCTCGGCAGGGCTGCACTCAATCCCTGCATTCCCCAGCCTGTACTGATCAGGATAGTGACTTCTGAGGTCACTCTTGGATAACAGGCCAGGAGGGCACCCATGGAATGCGTATCTTGTCGTGAGGTCTCTACCGCCTGAGTAGCTGCTAGGCCAGGAGCAGGCTTGAGTCTGTGCTTATGAGGTCACTCCTGCCTGAGGAGCTAGGAGGCCAGGAGCAGGCCTATGGATTGTGTAAGTGCTGGTGACATCACTGGTGCCTGAGGAGATGATAGGCCAGGAGCTGGCACATGGCATGTGAAGGCCTTTGTGATGTCAGTGGTGCCTGAGTAGCTGGTAGGCCCGGAGAAACATGTCTTGTGTTGGATATTTTGAGGTCACAGGTGCCTGAGAAGCTGGTAGGCCAGGCATAGGCACCTGTCTTGTGTAGGTGTTTGCAAGGTCATTTGTGACCGATGAGCTGATGGGCCAGGAAGAGGCCCCTGGGTTGTGCAAGTGTTTGTGAAGTCACTGCTGCCCTGGTAGCTGATAGGCCAGGAGCAGGGCCACAGGTGGTGTAGGTTGCTGTGGTGTCACTGGTGCCTGAGGAGCTGATAGGTTAGGAGCAGAACAATGGCTTGTGTAGCTGTTTGTGTAGATGTTTGGTCACTTGTGTCAGAACACCTGACAGGCCAGAAGCAGGCACGTGGCAGGTTTAGATGTTATGACATCACCTGTGGCCGAGGGACGGATAGGCCAGGAGCATGCACATGGCTTGTGTACGAGCTTGTGATTTCACCAGTATTGGATCAGCTATAGGCCAAGAGCAGGCATAGGGCTTGCGTGGGTGCTTCTGATGTCACCAAAAATAATATTTGGACCCCACCCAAACATGGCTTTTTGGAAGAACCATCATCAGCAGAAGCCCGTGCACAGCACCCGCACCCGTGTGACAGTGTAACTCTTGAGCAGACAGCGATGGCAGCAGGAGGGTGTGAGGTCACCGTCCCTATAACTGCTGAGCACCCAGTGGTGGCTGTAGGAGGGTGTGAGGTCACCGTCCCTATAACTCAGAAGCACCCAGCTGTGGCAGGAGGAGGGTCTGAAGTCCCGTCACCGATGGCACCGCGTGGCCGTGGGGCTCGGTGCAGAGCGGCCGTGTGCATCAGCGGGGCATGCCGGGGGCCGGGAGCTGCCCGGCCCCGTGTCTGCGAGGCCGAAGGAGCAGCCCCTGCAGCCCTGGCTGGAGCAGTCGGGCTGGGGGTGGCTCGGGGGCACCGCAGGGATGTGCCTGGGCACGGTGCCAGGAGGAAACCACAGACTTCCTGCCCGGGCGCTGCGCTGCGGGGGGAGCGCGGCGAGCGCTGCGAGGCCCCGTGGGCTGTGGTTTGTGCACCTGCAGGCTCCAGCTCCCGATCCGCCTGTGGGGAAGAACGGCCGCTCGATGACAGGCTGAGAGTCAGGGGCCTGCCTGAGCCTCTGGGCTGCAGGTCTGCTGCCAGGGCAAGGCCATGGCCCAGCTCTGGCTCCTGCGAGGGACCCAGGGTGGGGCTGTGCAGGGAGGGACGGGCGAGCCAGCCCTCCTGGGATGGAGCTCTTCCCCTGCCCAAGGCCCTTGCCCAGCCGCTGCTCCCAGCACAGTGGGGTCTGTAGCAGGGGCAGGGGCTGTTTCCTTCCCATCCTGACACAGACCCTGGTGCAGTCCCAGCTCTGTGGTTCCCGCATCTCATGGTGGAGCTGGACACTTGTCTCTTGGCCTCTTGGATGAGCCCACCGTAGAAGATGCTCAGTGCTCCCAGTCCCCACAGCAGGGTGCAAGGGGTGACGGACTCATTTCCCCTCCCTGCTCAGCTTCTCCCATGACGATTCCCTGCCGCAGTGACCATGACACCGGCAGCGGGACATATATGTCCTTCATATATGGTCATGAACGGCGCTGGAGAAGTTCATTGGAGGGCTGGGCTGTGTCGGAGGGGAGATAGCTCCCGATAATGTCTCAAAAGGTGCTGCTGCTTTGATTGGCTCCTCCTGCAGCTGGGTCGGCATCTGCAGAGATATATTACCCTCCCATCGTCGTTGTCCCCGTGAGTCCCCAGGAGCCGTGGCAGGGAGTGGGGTGCAGCAGGGCTGTGCCAGCAGGGCAGGAGGCTCAGGATGGGGATGGAGGCAGTCCTGTCCCCTCGGGTGCTGTGGCTGCTCCTCTGGGTGCAGCTGTGCAGGGGTAAGTGCCAGTTCCCTTGTCTCACAGCCCAGGGTCAGCGGGTACCAGCGGGGTCATCGGGATCCCTTTGGGAATGGGGTTTCTTTCCAGGCTCCGCTCAGAAAAGGGTCAGAAGGTGCTCAGGTCCGTGGACCTTCTGCCTTTCCCTCTGCCTCTCTGTGTTTAAGGCAGCCTGTGCCTGCCTGCATTTATGGACACCCCCATCCTGGGTGACCCTTTTGGGACCCCTTGTACCCCAGGTCTGTGCCCCTGAGGCTGGCAGTGGCCCAGGTGGTGATGGCAGCACTCAGTGATCCCTAGGGCACAGCCAATCTCCAGGGTGCCCCAGAGGGTTTGTGTGCTGCTCCCTGCCCCAGGGTGCAGGGGAACCCCGACCCCAGGAAGGCAGTTCGTGCCCCACAGAGAGAAGGGGCCTGGGCTGTGTGCACCCACAGGTGGCAGAGAAGTTTCCCTCCTGGGGGCTCCGGCCAAGCACAGGTGTTGGGCTGATGCCTGGCACAAGGAGGGGATGTGGCTTAGGGGGACCCTTGGGATCATCTCGGTGCTCCCTGAGGACATGGGAAGCCCTGGGGGTGGTGTGGGTTTGGGTGGTGGCAGGGCAGGTGGTGGGCAGGGGAAGCTGCGGGCCTGGGGGCATGGGGCTTTCCAGGGTGTGCTTGGCTGGGGAGGAGACGGTGCCCTGTGCAGGGCCTGGGGGCACGGTGTGTGGGTGGGCATGGGCAGGGGGCTGTTGGAGTGGGAGGAGGTGCCAAGGGCTGTGGGCCAGCGAATGGCCCAGCAGGGCTGGAGTTGGCCCCTCCAGCCTGCACCGCCTGTGGGGAGAGGAGGGACCGCCACACTTCCCCAGGGACAGCTCAGGGGGGAGAGGGCTCCCAGCCTGGTGCTGTGACTCGACTCCCAGACCTGCAGTCTGGGGCTCGGCCCTCTCCTGACCGGTCCCGTGTTTTGGTGTTTGAAGGGGCTGCGGAGGTGAGGCTGGAGGCTGGCGGCAGGCGCTGTGCTGGGAGAGTGGAGGTGAAACACCAGGGCCAGTGGGGGACCGTGTGTAGTGACTCCTGGGACATGGACGATGCTGCAGTGGTTTGTAAGCAGCTGGGCTGTGGGTCTGCTGTTGAAGCTCCTCAGTACGCACACTTTGGGCCAGGATCTGGCCCCATTTGGATGGATGATGTTGGCTGTGGTGGCACCGAGTCTGCCCTGTCTGACTGCAGACACCGTGGATGGGGTAAACACAACTGTGATCACCGTTGGGATGCTGGAGTGACGTGTTCAGGTAAGGGGTCAGCCCATCCCCCACCTTTGAGGCCAGGATGCAGGGAGGGAACTGGCTGTGCCCTCAGGAAGAAATGAGTAGACACCAGATCAGGGCCCAGTGTGGCGGTCGCACTGCTGAGCTGGGACAGATGTTGCTGCTTCTGCCAGTGCCTGAGGAAAGCCCCGTGAGAGCCCACCCTGGGTGCGCACACCCTTCCTGGTCCCTGAGGGGGCTCAGCCCAGACTCCGTTGGTGCCTGGGGCTCAGGTGAAACCCCCTCCCTGCCCCTTGGTGTCTGTTGGTGCCCATCTTTCTCCTCCCATTCAGCCAGGACCTGTCTGGCATTGCCAGGGGCCAGGTCCCCCCATGCCAGAGGCACCGAGAGCTGCTCATGCGGCCACCCACAGCCCCAGGGAAGGGTGCAGAGTGGCCGGGGACCTTTGGGCTGTGCCTCCTGGCAGGCATGAGTCCCTCGGCCTAAGCAAAGGGGCTGCTCAGCAGGGGAAAGCGCTGGCCTTGGGCAGAGGAGCAGAGGGGCACACAGCACCCCATTCCTCTCCCAGGGTCACCCCGCGAGAGCCAGCCCACGTGGACATGGCCCCGTGCTGTCAGTGCTGACCCGCTACCCAGCCTCTCCTGCCTACCCCAGCCCCGGCTGCCCTGTGCCACAGGGGCTTTGCCAGCCCTTGCACTGTCCTCGGTGCCTGTCCTTGCACGGGGAGCTCGTGTCAGCGCAGGGCTGCCCCTCTGCCCGCTCTCCTGCCCTCTGCCTGGCCGTTGGTGGGGATGTGCGTGCCTGGCAGTGCACTCTGGCCCTGGCTGAGGACCCCTCCCCGGGCAGGTGCCAGAGTGGGGGGCTGGCACAGACACCCACTATACCTAGAGCTGTGCCATAGCTGTACCCCGTGAAATGGCCCATCTAACAGCAGTGCCCCAACAGCCTGAGACTGCCCTGAGAGAAGGGTGTGTTTCTAGCGATTCCAAGGGTTCCTCAGCCAGGCCCTGAGCTCAGTGGGCAGATCAGGCTGCAGCAGCCAACAGTGCCTTGGCCAGTCTCCCTGGGCCCCAAGTGCTCGGAGCGCTGCCAGGAAGCCCAGGGTCTCCAAAATGGCAGCAGTTTGTCTGAGCAGTGCCTACGGCTGGGGGTTTGGGAGAGAAGCAAGGCCACAAGTGCTGTGCTGATGTCTGAGGAGTGGCAGGGTGTCCCTGGTGTGTTTGAGCCATCAGCAGCCACTGGGAGCTGCTGGGAGGGTCGTGGGGCTCTGTGCCTGTGGCCACCTTGCAGACCAGGTGGGACGTGGGCATGTAACTGCCAGAGGGCTCTGGGAACTCTCTGGGGACTTTGCTTGCTCCAGGATTTGTCCAGCTGGTCGGAGGGGAGAGCCCCTGCTCAGGACGCGTGGAGATCCGCGATGGGAACCAGTGGAAACCTGTCTGTGACTCAGACTTTGGTCCCAAAGCTGCCGACGTGGTCTGCAGGGAGTTGCAGTGTGGTGCAGCCCTGCCTGTGCCCAGGGCAGCTCACTTTGGAGAAGGTGTTGGTGCCATGTGGGACAGAGAGCTGCAGTGTGTGGGGAATGAATCCTTCCTCTTCTCCTGCCCCAGGGGATCCCCCCGAGACCAGCCCTGCACCCGCACGAACGCCGCTGGTGTCACCTGTACACGTAAGGACTCGGGGTGGGGTGTTCCATATCTGGGGGTGTGCTGGGGCCAAGGGGAGCAGGGCAGGGACAGTGCCATGCTGTGCTGGGTGTGAGGACAGAAGGGGTGATGGGGTTGTCTGCAGCCTTAAAATCAGGCAGAAAGAGGAGAAAGGCAGGCGTTCTGCCAACTAAGCGAGAGTACAAGTCCACCCTCTCTCATTCTTCCCTGTTCCTGATGACACAGGGTTCAGGCTGGTGAACGGCAGCACGGCGTGTGAGGGGAGGGTGGAGGTCTATGTGCTGGGGTCCTGGGGCACCCTCTGTGCCTCCCGCTGGGATCTCTCGGACGCCCACGTTCTCTGTCGTCACCTCGACTGCGGGTTTGCTGAGTCCATTCCCAGAGGAGGGCATTTTGGGAGAGGCACGGGACCTGTCTGGAGAGACTCATTCCACTGTGATGGGACTGAAGCCCACCTGGGACAGTGCCCAGTGACCGCCCTGGGGGCCTCACCATGCTCCCATGAGAACGATGCTGCTGTCATTTGCTCAGGTGAGTGCTGGGACAGCGCTGTGTTAACTCCATTTGTCCCTTGGGTGTGACATGGCCACCCAAAGCGAGGGACCCCATGGCAGCACCGGCCTGCATTTCTCCCTTCAGAAATCCTGGCTTCAGCTCCATCCCTCTGGCTGCACACAGCTCTGTCCCAGCCCCACAGAGACCCCCACAGAGCCCAATCCCACACCCGTGGGGGCTGCCCAGGTGCCCCCAGCAGCAGGCCTGGGTGTGAACTACAGAGCAGGGCTGGGCTTTGCCCTCGCTTCTGGTCAGCACAAGTCCCAGTCCTGTCCTGTTTGATCGGGAAGGCCCCCCTTGCTCTGCTCCCTGCCAGGGACACAGGCTCCCAGGCCCAGATGCCCAGGGATGCAGAGGGGCAGAGGCGTGGGTGCTCTGCCCCATGGCTCAGCAGTGCCAATGGCAGCGCTGAGGTGGGGCAAGGCTTGTCCTGGGGCTGCCTGTCCCCAGGCCACCGCCGGCTGCTGCTCCCTCCTGCGGGAGCTGCCCCATCTGCCTCAGCAGGGACGTGTTGGGTGGCTCTGCCCCACCAAGAGCCAAGAGAGTGTCTTGCTCAGGAAGGCTCAGGGACTGGGGAACCAAGCCTGTGGAAAGCTGCTCCTGAAGCTGACCGCAGAGGGCTGGGGGCAGGCGGGTGAGCTGCAGGGGGTTGTGAGGGTTGGAGAGCCTGGAGAGGTGCTGCAGGTTTGTGGGCTGTCTGGTGGTGCTGAGGGCTGGGGCATGGCTGCTCTCCCCAGGCCCAGGCAGCTCCACATCCCTGCGGCTGGTGGGTGGAGGGAGCCGGTGCGACGGGCGAGTGGAGATCTTGCAGCGCGGGACGTGGGGCCGAGTCCTGGATGAGCAGTGGGACATGCAGGAGGCCAGCGTGGTGTGCCGGCAGCTGCGGTGCGGAGAGGCAGAGAGAACCTACAACCCCCCGAAGCCTCAGAGAGGGACGGGTCCCGTGGGGCTGCGAGGGGTCCGGTGCGCAGGGCACGAGGCCAACCTGACCCTCTGCAACACCTCCGTGCCTGAGAGCGCGCTGGCAGCAGGGATTGCAGAGGACGTGGGGGTCGTTTGCTGGGGTGAGTGGCACTGCACAGGCCCCCCAGGCTCTGGGCTGGGTGGGCAGCCGGCCCCTGAGGGCAGCTGGGGTTTCTTCCTGCTGCAGGGAGCCGGCAGGTCCGGCTGGTGAACGGGCCCGGGCGCTGTGCTGGCAGAGTGGAGATCTACCACCAGGGCAGCTGGGGGACTGTCTGCGATGACGGCTGGGACCTGTCTGATGCCGCCGTCGTTTGCCACCAGCTGGGCTGCGGAGGGGCGGTGGAGGCGGTTGGCTCCGCTCGGTTTGGGGAAGGCTCCGGTCAGATATGGCTGGAGAGCGTGAACTGCTCCGGGGCCGAAGCTGCTGTCTGGGACTGCCCGGCAGGGTCCTGGGGGCAGCACGACTGTGGGCACAATGAGGATGCAGGAGTCGTCTGCTCAGGTCTGTGCTGGGAGCTGTGGTGGGAGCCCAGTGCCCGGGGAGGCCGGGAGGAGGGGAGATCCAGCAACGGCCGAGGCTGTCCCTGGCTGCCTCTGAGCCCCTGCCTGAGCCTGTCCTGGGGACACCCATGCACGAACCCCCTCGGTCCCACTGGGGGCCCCTTGTAAGCTGAGCTGTCCCCAAGGCTTAGCGGGGAGGGCATGGGTGTCTGTCCGTCAGGGACTTCTCTCTGCCCCAGCAAAAGGGTGACTTGCTGGCCGTGCCTCTGCCTGGCTGAGGGCCTGGGGGGTGAAGAGGCTTCTCTGCTCCCATAGCCCCAGAGCAGCCTGTTCCCCTCTGGGGTCTTTCCTCCCAGATTTCATGGCCTTGAGGCTGCACAACAGCACCAACTGCTCCGGGCGCCTGCAGGTGTTCTACAATGGGAAATGGGGGACCGTTTGCTCCAACTCAATGACTCCCCAAACGGTGTCGCTGGCATGCAAGGAGCTGGGCTGTGGGGATGGAGGGACCCTGGAAACACGCCTGCCCTATGGTAGGGTGTCTGGCCTCACCTGGCTGGATCGCGTGGAGTGTGGGGAGAGACACAGCTCCTTCTGGCAGTGTCCTTCTGCTCCCTGGGACCCACAGTCGTGTGATGACCTGCGAGACGAGACCCACATCACCTGCAATGGTAATTCGGAGCTCCCTGGGCACCAGCATCCCCCCGGCTCCTGCTCCCTGCTGGGCACAGTCAAGCGCAGAGACAGGGCCCACAGGGGCTGTTACAGGGGCATCTCCTGGGCTGCCTGTGCCATCCTGCCCAATAGCCAGAGCAGGGCCCTGGGCTCTGTCCTGGCCACCCTGACCTGCAAAACTGCAGGAAGGGCAATTTGGGTGGGATGTGTCAGGGATACATGCACACACACACACACATGACGTGTGAGAGAGGAAGCTCCCTGGTACCTGCACACCCACCCTCTCAGCCCAGCTCTCCTTCTCCTCTTCTACAGCTGCACCCACGACAGCAGCACCAACCCCCCGACCAGGTAACCTGTCCTCCCCGATGGTACTGGGTCTTCTCAGGGCCAGCTGTGACCCATGGTGGGAGGGAAGGGGCTCCTTGCCGGGATGTGAAACTCCAGGCACTGGGATAGCAGTGGGGTGGGGGCATTGGGGAGGGCTGACATTTCCCCATCAGGGTGGGATCTTCCTCATCACTCACTCCTGGGGTCATCTACCCCTGGTGTAATGGGGGTCAGGACTGGGGTGTCTCAGCCCCCCATCTCTCCCAGGCCTGGTGCTGCCCTTTTTTGCTCCTGCCATGCAGATCCCACCCGGGGCCGTCCGACCGTCAGCGGGAGAGTCTCATTGCCCGTCATCATCTGCATCATCCTGGGGGCCCTTCTCTGCCTTGTCCTGGCCCTCCTGGCCGGGCAAGTGCGAAGCGCCAGGGCTGGGCGCGGAGGTGGGTGGTGGGGAAAGGTGCCTCCTGGCAAGGCCAGGGGTGCTGTGAGGTGTGAGTGAGTGGCACAGGCAGAGCTGGGGGGATAAGGGTGTGTGCTGCCTTCATTCCCATGCACCGCCTCCTTGACTGCCTGACCATGAGCCACCAGCAGCAAGGGGCAGAGAGAGTGCAGACACGGGGGGAATTAGGAATGGGTTGAGGACAGAAATGGCAGAGCTGGGCTCACGTAGCGGGACTGCGCTCTGGCGATAGCCGTCTGCTGGCCCAGAGGACCAAAGCTGGGGGAGCAGAGTGGGATCCCGTCCTGTCTCTGCCTGTCCCTGGGCCAGCCCTGCTGCTGTCCACAGGCTCTGGGAGAGCTTGGGAGCCCTTCCCTGAGGCCGTGTATGAGGAGATCGGTTACAGCCCGGCGTGGGAGAAGCAGGCGAGGTTCAGTGGCTCAGGTGGGTGTGGGTTCCTCCCAGGGGGCACATCTGCCAGGCTCTTCCCCCTCATCCCCACCCATGGCTGACCCCTGCAGTCCCCTGGCCCATGGTCCCTGCAGTGCTGAGGCTGTGGGGGCTGTGGGGAGAGCAGCCAGGTCCTGGGCCCAAGAGAGGAGCTTCCTCCCCACCAGTTCTTCCCGTCCCAGCTGGGGACAGCCCCTCTCTGCCTGTCCCTGCACCCCTCTGGGACACGTGAGGGGGGAGGGAAGGGGCTGTCCCGGGGCAGCTCTGGGAGCCCCTTTGAGACAGGGTTTGTCCCAGGGGAGCAGGGTGAGTCCTGAGCTCTTCTCCCCACTCAGCCCTGCCTCTGTGGGTGCCCCGTCCCCAGCAGCACTGGCCACAAGCCTGGTCAGCAGAGCGCACTCCCCTAACAGCCGCTGCGCCTCTCTCCAGGCTTCTCTTCAGAGGGGTCCCTGACCAAGCTGCAGCCCTACCCCGGGGACAGCAAGGAGGAGGCTGGTCCGGGATCAGCAGCAGGTAATAGGGTGCGGGAAGGAGTGGATCTCTCCTCCCTGCAGACATGGGAAGAACAGCGGTGTCACTGAGTGTCTCTGTCGGAGTTGGGGAGGACATGGGGGTGTCTGAGCCCCATGTCCCTGTGCATCCTCCCATCCTCTGCTCTGCAAATGTATCTTCTCCCTGTCACCAGCTCCCCTCTCCTTTCAGACGTCCCTGTCCTGCCCGGAGGTGACCCAGCGGATGGCTATGATGATGCCAGGGAGGTTTCTGAGCCTGGGGAGGATCGTGCCCCTGGGCAGGGAGACTGGGAAATGGCCAGGGCACCAGAGGAGGCAGCAGGACCCAGGGATGCACCTGGAGGTGAGAGGGCAAGAGAGCGCTGCCGGATCCTGGGCTGCCATCCCTGGTGCCGGATGAATCGTTGTACTGAAAGGCCCAAAATTTTGGGATGAGGGATTGTGGCCCAGGAATTTTCCTTGGGGGCCCAGGGGTGGGAGAGGGAGCTGAACGTCTCAGGACTGGTGAGCAGAAGGGAGGAAGGTGATGTACAGAGCAGGAGGGGCACCCCATGGGGTGAACGTGCAGTGCCTGCCTTGCTGCTTGCAGGGGCAAAGCTGTGCTCCCAGAGACGTGCTGGGGCCCCTGGAGCTGAGGGAGATGCCTGGTCCCTGTCCCCAGAGAGCACAGGCTATGACGATGCTGAAGAGGTGTCTCTGGCACATCCCCCTGAGGACACACAGGCTGTGCCACCGGAGCTCAGTGCACAACAGTCCCTGAGCCCCGCGCCAGGAGAGCCCGTCCCTGCCATGCAGCTGGGTGCAGCCAGGAGGGAGGAGAGGTC
Organism: Nipponia nippon; assembly: GCF_047370975.1. Lineage (NCBI taxonomy): Eukaryota > Metazoa > Chordata > Aves > Pelecaniformes > Threskiornithidae > Nipponia > Nipponia nippon. Next base: position 1,199,416 of record NW_028262363.1, read on the forward strand.
TGTGCAGCTGGGAGAGCCGTGAGCACCAGGGAACCATCTCCCTTTTCCCACAGGCAGCAGAAACAGCCGGGCATTTCCTCTATATTTGTTCCCTTGTTTTTGCATCGTGCCTCCACATTTGTTCTTATTAAAAGCCTTTAGGGGTTTGAGCCAGAGCTGGTGCTTGCCTGGCCCGATGTTGGGGTGTCTCCCTGAGGCTGATTGGGAGGAGCACAGCACAAAGACATGGTGGTGGGGAAGGGGCACATCTCAGGGACAGCAGTCTTGGGGTCAGGTTGTGGGGCTGTGAGAGCCCCTGGTCCCTGGGGAATATTCCTGCTGACAGAGACATTTCCATCCTGCCAGCCACAGTTTCCAGCCAAAATGTCTCTCTCCAAGGTCCCATGAGTGCCCATCTCTTCACCTTGGGGTTCCCCAGTTGCTCTTTCCTCTCCCACAGCAGTGTTGCCCCATTCCCTGCTGGGAGCTCCTCCAGCCCTGGGGTGACCCTGGGGGGTCCCAGGGGGAGCCCAGGCTCACACACCCCTCTGCCCCGGTCCCTAGAGCTTTCCTGCTGGCAGCCCCCGGTCCCAAGCCAGCCCCTCCATCCCCAGCCCTGAGCCCATCTCTCCCTGTGGAGATGCAGGGCTGGAGCCTGCCCCGGTGGGGGTTTCCCATGGGATGGAGGCTGTGTTTGCAGTGCCCATGTGTGTCACCCATCCCCTTGGGGGTGTCGCCCTGGAAACACTGCTCTCCTGTGGATGTCCCACAGCCTTGCTTTGCCCAGTGTGGGGCAGCAGTGCAGAGGGTTGGGGTCTCACTGTCACGCCCTCGGGTAGGTCCTCGGGAGCTGCAGGAGCAAGCCCAGATCTGGGGCACAGTGCTGATCCTGCCTTGCTCCAGAGCACAGACCCAGCCTGCAGGGCGGGATTGTTCAGGCCCCAAAATGCCATGAAACGGGCTCTCTCTGCTCGGGTGTGCTGCCCCCTCAGACACCCCCAGGGCCTGTGGCTCATCTCCCTGAGGAGGAGGAGGCAAAGCTCTGGCAGGTGCCAGAGTAAGGGAGAAATATTAGAGCTGGGGAGGGCAGAGCTGGTGGGGAGGTGGCATGGGGCAGACCCGGGCTCTTCTCCCCAGACCCTGCCTGTGGTGGCTTGAGTCCACATGTCAGTGTCCGTACTGGTGCCCACTGTCCTGTGTTCAGAAGATATCTCCAACCCTCTTTATCTTTGCTTTACTTTTGTACTTTATTTCTTTGAATTTGGGCCCATTTTTCCCAGGTGCCGGAGACCCTGCAGGTGAAAGGCCATGTCTCACAACCCATTTTGGTTTCGGGTGTTTTTGCTGAGGGAGCAGCCAAGGCACCATCTCCTGGCCCTCCCCACTTGTGCACGGCTGTGGACAGGCCTCTGCCTCCTTGTTCTCACTGCCGTGGGGTGGAAGGAGACTCCAAACCCCCCAGGAACAAGAGGTGGGCACTGGCCTCAACTCCTCTGCACCAGGTTCCCAAAGCTGTGGCTCTGCTCAAGCCAGTGATGATGGCAGAGGGAAAAGGACCTGGAGACAGGGTCAGGGCAGGAAATGTCATTCCTCCAGCTGGGAGTCCCACAGGCCTGTCCCGGCTCCTCCAGCTCAGACACCCCTCCCTGCTGGCACAGCGGGGTGCTTCCCACGGGGTCTGGGATCTCTACCTGCAGACAGCACAATCTCAGACCCTTACCCCTGCAAAGCCAGCAGGGCAGTGTGGCTCTGGTCCCAAAGGGCCCCCGCACCCTCACACCACCTCTCTCCTGCAGCCAGGAAGGATTCCTAGTGTGCTGCTGGTGTCTCTCCCCTCCCTGAGCTCTCCCCACAGGGCTCTGCTGCCAAGCACTGTCCCTGGGCGCTGGGTGGGTGGGTCTGTGGTGCAGGGCAGTGACCTGAGCTCAGGTCCAGCACAGCTGCCTGCCTCTCTTCTGAGAGGGGGCTCAAAAGCAGCACAGCCCTCCTCCCCCCACAGCCAGGCCCTGGGTGGGCAGGGCAGGCCCACAGTGCCTGGAGAGGACCAGTGCTCCAGCTCCAGCCTGTACCTGCCTGAGGCTGGGGAGTCAGGGAAACAGCACCCTTGGAGATGCAGGGGATCGAACCCAGGACCTCCAACCTGCAGAGAGGGTGCTCTGCTGCTGAGCTCCATCCCCTTGACACCTGCCAGCAGGAGAGACACTCTCCTCCCGTGACGTGTCTATGACAAGAACAGCCCTGTTGAGCCCCTGGTCCCTGGGGAATATTCCTGCTGAGAGAGACATTGCCATCCTGCCAGCCACAGTTTCCAGCCAAAATGGCTCTCTCCAAGGTCCTGTGAGTGCCCATCACTTTACCTCTGGGTTCCCCATTGGTCTTTCCGCCAGGCCCTACCTGGGCCATGCTGGTCCCACGCAGAGAGGCCACGACAGAGCTGCTGTGGTGGGTGAGCCCTGGGCTGTGGCCTCACAGAAGTTAGCCCTATGGTGCCCGCGGTGCCCTGGACACCCCAGCCAGCCCCAGCAGGTATGACAGTGGCGGGGACACAGGAGCAGAAAGCTCACAGCCCCTCATCCAGGCGCTGGGCCTCCCCCTGCACCCCTCTGCCCCCCAGCATCCCTGCAGGTGGGGGGAAGGGCAAGCTTCCCTCTCCCTGGGGCTAAGGGTCTCTGTGGCAGGGTGGGTGAGCATGGTCAGCTGTTAACTGAAAGGCCGACGGTTTGGCCACACGCAGGGGTGGTGTCCTCGTGGTGCTACAGCTGGGGCAATTGTGTCGCCCAGTGCCATAGAGTTGTTCCCCACTGAGCCCCGGCCTGGCAGAGAGGGCTTGGGGGAATCAAAACCAGACCGCAGTCACCGTGACCTTCTGGAGTGGTGGAGTGGAGGAGGTAAGGGGATGGGCTGCTCATCCAGTCTGCTTTGCACACATGGCCCCAGGGCCCGTCCTTCTCAGTGACTCTCCTGTTCTTGCTCAGGAACAACCTAGAAGGACTCTTTGGGAGCAGTGAGAGTCCTGCAGGCTCTGTCCCTACAGCCAAGCATTTTCAAGCTCATGCTCAAAGCTGGCCAGACAGTAACCTTGCTCGGACAGAGAGTCTCTCCCTCTCACTGCACTCATTCACAAAGAAAGCCAAACTTCTCTGGAGGTGCATTGCCAGGGAGCTGGCTATGAGGCAGCAGATCTGCAGGGGGCCAGGACATGCACATTGCTGTGGGACTACAGTCCCGTATGTGCCATTCCTTGACCTGAGTGGTTGACTGGGGAGAGGCTGAGACTGGAAGCAGAGGGGGATGGCCTGGGTTGCAGTTGTCATTGTGTTCCTGATGGGTGAGCAGGATTTTGTAGCAGCAAGAGGTTGCAAGAGGGCACTGCAGCAGGTTGTTGGAGCTCAAGAACAGGTCTTTCTTCCTCTGGGCAGGGCCTGATGGCTGTGAGGGGCTGCAGCTGGGCTGGACAGTGGTGGGTGAGAAGGTTTCGGTAAGGAAAGTGGGCACAGTTGAGACACTTGTGCTATGGGCCCTGGGTCCATAGGTGCAGAGGGGATGGAGAACACAGAAGCGTGTGCGATGCCAGGACATGCAGAGGAAGGTAAATCTGGAGAGTAAAAACGATGCTGAGTGGTTGATCTGGGGCTGTTGTGAAGGCACAGTGTGAGAGTTGGTGACCTTCCCTGCTAAACCCCAAGAGAGCCAGTGCTGGCATTTCTGTCCCAACTTGTGCCCTTGCAGCAGGGAGGAGCTGGTGCAGAGGGCTGTTGATGTGGGGCCCCAGAGGGATCCCCCCTGTGCTGTGTATCTCCCTGCTGATGCCCAGAGAGGAGCACATAGATGTTTCATCAGTCATTGCAGGAGGGGGGCAAGGGAGGGCCAAGAAACTGCTCAGGACAGCGTGTGACTGAGCAAGACTGGTGGCCATGCACTACAGCGGATGATCCTCAGCAGGGCTTTGTCAGCTGTCCTGGGCACATGAGAGGTCTTACTGGGACAGAGCTCCCTCCGGAGGGAGGATGCCGCCATTGAGGCCTCAGCTCCAGGGAGTGCGTCTCCCTGGGACTGCGGGGATGGTGGTCTTGGTCTGGGAAATGGGGTCCAGGTGAAGGAGGTGTGTGAGGATGGGACCAGTCTGTGCACCACTGAGAATGACAAAGAGGAGAGAGACAGGGTCTTTGCAGAGACCCCGCAGAGGAGAGATCTCGATCCCTGTGGAGCAGGGAAGGAGGGACAGCTGGAGACCAGCCTGGAGGAGCACTGAAGGGAGAGTCCTGACCTGGGGGAGACTGGGGCCTGTTGGTGCTGGAGGAAGGCTCCTTCTAAGCCACAGATCTACAGCTACAGAGCCGCGATGGTGCTCTGGCAAGAGGTGAAGGAGCAAGCAGGGCTGGGGCAGGTTGGAAGAAGGCAAATGGGCTTTGCAAACATGGAAGGGAGAAAATGATTGCTGAAGCCCGGGGTTGAACCAGGGACCTTGAGATCTTCAGTCTAACGCTCTCCCAGCTGAGCTACTTCAGCCCTGCCTTGCCCCCCCCCAGCCCTTGTCCCTGTGGCAGCAGTGCCAGGCCACAGGCTGACACACAGGAGGAGGCTCCTCAGGGAGGTTCCCAGGGAAAAGCTGTGCCCAGCCTCAGGCAGAGGGGACCTGGCCCCTCCCTGCCTCCAAGGCCCCGTGGGCTCCAGGTTTGGTGGAGGCCAGCTCGCACTGGCTGTGCCAAGATGTGTGGGGGCCTTGTACAAATGTGACAGTGGCAAAGGTAAGTGGGCAGGCCAGGCATGGGCAGCTGTAAAGGCTGAGGGTGGAAGAAGTGTGGGGCTGTGGAAGACCTTATCTCCTTCCCCGTGGAAGGCCTCCCTCCCACCACCCTTTTTTCCCCAGCTCCACTTCACCCCTTTGTTCCCAACTCTTCTGCCCCTGAGCAGTGCAGGGCGATGGAGAATGGAGGCTGTGGTCAGTCCAGAACAGTTCCTCTCTGTGGCTCCTTCCTTCTCACACTTTTCCCATGGGGTCCGTCTTGTGGGCTACAGTCCTTTGAGATGAACTTGCTCCAGCATGGGCTCTCCTCAAGCCACCATTCTTGCAGGAAACATCCTACGTCTCCAGGCTTGGGTCCTCCACAGACTGCAGGGCTTACCTTCTCCACCGTGCTCTCTGATACATACGGGCTGCAAGGAACCTGCTCTGGTGCCTGAAGCACCTCCTTCTTCACCAACCGTGGTGCCTGCAGGGCTGTTTCTCCCACTATTGTTTCCCTCACTCCTCTCCCACTTTGGCAGTTGTGACCTTTCTTAAATACATTTTCACAGAGGTTCCACCATCCTCGTTGATGGGCTCAGTTTTGGCCAGCGATGGGCCTGTTTGGAGCCAGCTGGAACCAGCTCTGCCTGGCATGGAGGCAGCCCCTGGTCTCTTCTCACAGAGACCACCCCTGCAGCCGCCCCGCTACCAAAACCTGCACCTGGACACCAAGACACAGTGTAAAGCTTTGCCTTGCTAAATGACGTCCCCTGCTCTTCCGTCATCCACAAATACAGTTTACTCACTGCGGAGGCAGAGAGAGAAGCAGAGAAGGCCTTGATGCCGTGCAAACCCAGTTCAGCAATGGCTACAACACTGGGGTGTTGTCAACACTGTTTTGGTCACAAATCCCAAACATAGCAGCATACGGGCTGCTATGAAGAAAATCATCTCCATCCCAGCCAAAACCAGTACAATGTGCCTGGAAATACAGTTTCCAGCATTCGCTGCTCTATCACCTTGCCAGTGAGAGAGGTGAGGCTGAGTGGCCTGTAGTTCCCTGGGTCCTCCTTCTTGCTCTTCTTGAAGATAGGACTGACATTTGATTTCCTCCACTCTTCGGCCACTTCCCCCGGTTTCGATGACTGGTAAAAGATTATTGAGATTGGCCTCGCAATGACATCTGCCAGCTCCCTCAGCACTCGTGGCTGCATCCCCTCAGGGCCCAGAGACTTCGGTATGTCCAGTTTGCTTACGTATTCCCTGATCTGATCCTCTTGCACCAGGGGTATGGCTGCCTGGGTCCCGACTTTCCCCACTGGTCTCTGGGACCTGGGATTGCTGAAGGCCTGTCTTGCCAGCAAAGAAAGAGGTGAAGGCGGCATTCAGTGCCTTGGCCTTTCCCATGTCCTGTGTCAATAGGTCCCCCGCCTCCTTCAGCAATGGACCCATTTTTTTCAGAGCTTTTGACATAGCTTTTGTCAGCTCTGTCAGTGCAGAAACCCTTCCTCTTGCCATTAACATCCTTCATGAGATTCACTTCTAGTTGGGCTTTGGTTTTCCAGACTGCCTCTCTGCATGCTTGGACAGTCTCTCTGTATTCCTCCCAGGTTACCTGTCCCTGCTTCCAACCTCTCCATGCTTCCTTTTCATGTCTGAGTTTGGCCAGGAGGTCCTTGTTCCTCCATCCAGGCCTCCTGGCATTTTTGCCTGACCACCTCTGGCACCTCCAGTGTCACCAGGTGTTTGTGTTTGAACAACTCCCACCTGGCCTCCAACCCCAGTAATGAGCATGGGAGCTGAGACAAGGAACTCACATGCAGGAGCCTATTTTGTGCACCTGTGTGAACTGAGGCAAGAAGAAACCCACCACCTGTGGGGTTGTGGCAGGCATGGGATAAAGTTTAGTCCCCTTCTAGCCCCAGGCCTACAAACCCAGAAGGAGATACCTTGACTGACTCAGCTGAATCCCTTCCCTCAGCAGGGCTAAAGGAGATCATTCCCTGTCCCTCTCTGGGTGTCCTGTCTAATGATAGGAAAAGGAAATGTGATTTTCATGGGCAACTCTTTTTGCTGACAGGAGAAATGCCACTGCTGGGAGTAAGTGTCTCTCCCCAGCTAAGGGAGGGAACATGGAATCATAGAATCGTAGAATGTTTTGGGATGGAAGAGACCTTTAAAGGTCATCTAGTTCACCCCCCCTGCAATGGGCAGGGGCATCTACAACCAGATCAGGTTGCTCAGAGCCCCATCGAGCCTCGCCTTGAATGTTTCCAGGGATGGGGCATCTACCACCTCTCTGGGCAACCCGTTCCAGTGTTTCACCACCCTCATCATGATAAATTTTTTCCTTGTCTTCAGTCTAAATCTACCTTCCTTTAGTTTAAAGCCATTACCCCTTGTTCTGTCACAGCAGGCCTTGCTAAAAGGTCTGTCCCCATCTTTCTTGTAGGCCCCTTTTTAAGTACTGAAAGGCTGCAAGAAGGTTTCTTGTTGAAGAGCCTTCGCTTCTCCTGGCTGAACAACCCCAGCTCTCTCAGCCTTTCCTCATAGCAGAGGTGTTCCAGCCCTCTGATCATTTTTGGGGCCTCCTCTGGACCCGCGCCAACAGGTCTGTGACCTTCCTGTGCTGAGGACCCCAGAGCTGGATGCAGTGCTCCAGGTGGGGTCTCACCAGAGCAAAGGAGAGGGGTAGAATCCCCTCCCTCCCCCTGCTGGCCACGCTTCTTTTGATGCAGCCCAGGAGACGGTTGGCTTTCTGGGCTGTGAGAGCACATTGCCAGCTCATGTCCAGCTTTTTGTTTATCAGTACCCCCACGTCCTTCTCAGCAAGGCTGCACTCAAACCCTTCCTTCCCCAGCCTGTATTGATACCGGGGATTGCCCCGACCCAGGTGCAGGACCTTGCACTTGGCCTTGTTGAACCTCATGACGTTCACACAGGCCCACCTCTCCAGCCTCTCCAGGTCCCTCTGGATGGCATCCCATCCCTCAGGCGTTTCAACTGCACCGCTCAGCTTGGTGTCATCTGCACGCTTGCTGAGGGTGCACTCGATCCTGCTGTCTGTGTCATTGATGAAGATATTGAACAGCACTGGCCCCAGTACGGACCCCTGAGGGACACCACTCGTCACTGATCTCCATCTGGACATCGAGCCATTGACCACTACCCTCTGGATGCGACCACCCAGCCAGTTTGCTATCCACCGAATGGTCCGCCCATCAAGTCCATATCCTTCCAATTTAGAGAGAAGGAGATTGTGGGAGGACCGTGTCAAAGGCCTTAGAGAAGTCCAGATAGATGACATCCATAGCTCTTCCCTTGTCCACTGATGCAGTCACTCCATCATAGAAGGCCTCTAGGTTGGTCAGGCAGGACTTGCCCTTGGTGAAGCCATGCTGGCTCTCTCAAATCACCTCCCTGTCCTCCGTGGGCCTTAGCATAGCTTCTAGGAGGATCTGCTCCATGGTCTTCCCAGGCACAGAGGTGAGGCTGACAGGTCGGTAGTTCCCAGGGTCCTCCTTTGTACCCTTTATAAAAAGGGGTGCAATGTTTCCCTTTTTCCAGTCCCCAGGGACTTCACCTGACTGCCATGACTTTTCAAATATCATGGGGAGTGGTTTGGCAACTACATCAGCCAATTCCCTCAGGACTCTGGGATGCATCTTATCGGGACCATAGACTTGCAGGAACAGGATTTAACAGCAGAAGGGAGGCAGGACGAAAGGGCCTTTGAGGTCAAAACTTGCGTCAGACAGCTGGTGCAGTCATGATGACAGGAGAGGAGGAAAAGAAGGAGATTCCAGTGCTCCATCTGGGACAATGCTGCCAAGGTAAGATCTGCCGCACAAACAGAGAGACAGACATTGGGAGGTGGTGGAGTGGGTGAGAAAGGCGCCTGGGAGAGAGGAGAGCATGGGCAGATGGGAGACAGAGATGGAGATGGAGGGGAAAAATCCAGGGTGTTGGAAGTGAGGCTGCTCCTGCTGTGCAGGTGCTTGTGAGGTCCCTGGTCTTTGAGTAGCTGTTGGCGTCGGAGCAGGCCCCGGGCTTGTGCAGGTGCTTGTGGCGTCAGATGTTCCTGAGTAGGTGATGGGGTGTGAGAAGTCACCTTGCTTGTGACGCTTCTTCTGATGTCACCGATTGCTGAGTAGGCGACAGGGCAGGAGCAGGCCCCTGGCTTGTGCAGCTGCTTGTGTGGTTATTAACTGCCATTTTCACATCTTTTCAGAGAAGAGGCAGCTAGGTGCTAGTGTATAGTACTGACTGTTTTGCAGATCTATTGCTTCTCTTCTCTGTGTCCTGCTCTCTGTTCCTGCCTCTCCCTTTCTCTCTCCCCTTCCTTTTTCCTCTCATCCTTTTCCCTCTGTTCGGCTCCCTCGCCCTGCTTGTGTCAGTCCATCCTTCTGTCCTTCCTGCTGCCCTGCTCTGCTCTCTCTGTCCCTCTGTCCTGCTGCTCATCACCATGGTCCTGGCCGCCCCCTGCCCCCTTCCCCTCTGTCCCCTTCTCCCGGTCCCTGTGCCTGCTCCTCCCCAGGGGGTTCCCTTCTCTACTCCCTGCCCAGCTCCCCCTTGTTCCTGCCATCCCTCTGTCCTGCTCCCACCCCTCTCTGCCGCTCTGTCCCTCTCTCCTACTCCCTGCTACACCAGGGCTCTGGGACCTGGGCAGCCCCGGGGAGGCGGCCATGGAGCTTGCGGGGGGACCGGGCCCAGCTGGGGTGGGGGGATGGTGTCCCCACAGGGTCAGACAGCAGGGCAGGAGAGCCCTGCGCCACGAAGGGAGCCGTACTCCTGGGACACGGGGCTGCCAGGTGGCCATGTTGGTTCCCAGGGCACGCCGGGAGCTGTAGTCATGGGGCATGGGGCTGCTGGTCAGCCGTGTCGGTCTCGGGAATGGCAGGGATCAAGCGAGATGAAATGGCGTAGGATGGCTCTGTCGGGGACTCTGAAATGCCCTGAGTGCTGCAGGGGGATTTCTGATTTGCAGCGGCAAATCTAATCACTAAAGGACACCGCTCCTCCCTGAGTGGCATCTTTGCTGGCTCTCCATCACCCTGTCACTGGCTTTTTGGGGCCCTGGCTGGTGGGACCCATGGGGCACGTTACGAAAATTCCCTTCCCTAACTATTAGATCAACCAGTCTTTACAGTATGAAAGTGTATTAACTGTCTTTGTAGATATATCTATTGATGCGTTCATGTGATACACTGTCACGTGATGAGGTAGTGGAGGTTTACTGGAGATTTTGGTATTGTTCATGCTGAAGTAAAACAAACGAAAGGAGAGCCCATCCCTGGAAAGAAGGACTTTGCTTCTGGGAAGCTTAGAGCTGTCCAGGAAGGATAAAGGACACCCCGGCTCAACCAAGGTAACGCCAGCATCCTAGCCCCTCTGGCACGTCTTTTAAACCCTCCGGGCGTCGTCGGGCATCATAGATCAGCAACCCTAGCAAGACTGACTCCAGGGATGTCTGGATCAGTAGGCAAGCAGCAAGAATGCTGCGAGACTAGAGTTGCTTTGCAAAGTTTGACTATGATTAGTAATTGGTCGTGTGGGTGGGAGTGATGAGTCAAGTCGTCTGGTACCTGAACGATTGAAGGCTATAGGAACCCTGTGTAAAGGCACATTCGGGGTGCCGCAATGGGGCTGGGACACGGTCTCTCCCTGAGACCCACCCTGGTCCCTCCCCTGAAATTGTTGTGTCTGTGTGTGTCCCCCCGTATGCAAATAAATGGTGCAGAGCAGGAGGGTGGGAGTGATGGGGGGTGAAAAGGGGCGTGGTCTCCAGCAGAGGGCTGTAAAGCAGCAGCGGGGACGGCGTGACTGCAGCAGAGCCGCGATCCTTTGACAATGTTTATTGTGGGACGAAGACATCCCAGCCCGATTATGCTATATAAATAACTTAGAAACAATGAAGAACAGGCAGACGTGAGAAACACCTGCAAAAGTATTAGGAAAAAATTGCTGATTATGCTGGAATCCTTGCTTACCTGTAGTCCTTCTCTCAATGTTGATCTTTGGACTTCTTTTTCTTCTTGACCTTCTCTACATTTTTTCATTCTTTGGTCACCTGTCTTTCGGCATTTCTTTTCTGTTTCACCTCCGCTTCCTTCTGTGTGGGTATGTTGTCTTTTTCCATTTCTTAGTTTGTCTTTTTCATTTTCTCGGGATGTATCCTCAAAACTGGAATGAGCTGACACAGGTGGAAGTGCGTGCCTTTCACGTGGCTGCTGAGGTATTGAACAATGATGTAACTTTGCTCGGTGGCTGCTAAAGTGATGTACATCTTCCTCTCCAGAGAGTGCATTGTGAGGCCATCTGCTTTTGCAATGATAATCCGTATGGGACCTGTTGTTGTAAGCTTGACTCGATTTGTCAAAGTCTTTATCACAATGAGAGGACTTTCTCTCTCTGCCATCCCTCGTTCCAGGAGAGGAGTAATAATCATTGCAGTATCTGCCTTTTTCCCATCTCCGTGGTTCATCTTGATAGTATCTTTCTCTGCTCCACGTTCTCTCTCCTTTGGAATGATAATACCTACTCCTGTCTTGTGCTGTTCTTTCTCTGCTTTGGGGTCTATAATGAGAATATTTTCCTGAGCTTCTGACATTATTTGGACTGTTTCTTTCATGATGGAAAGCTCTACGCTTGCTTTCATTGCAATACTCCTGCTTAGGACGATGTTGCTTATTTGTTTCCACGCTGCGAGAGCACCTCCTCTTGTGGGAATGATCATCTGGTTTGCTTCTCCTTCTCCCTCTCTTCAGTGTCCGAGTTCTCTCTCTTCTTTTGGTAGTGCTCTTTGTCAGTTTTTTCAGAGTCCTATCTTTTTTTCTGATCTTTTTCCCTATGTTTATCTCCTTCACAGTTTTTATTACCCAGTCCCTCATTTTCTCTAGAAAATGCACTCTCCAAAACTTCATCCAGCGTTGTAATAGAAGAGTCATTAACAGGTGGGACCTCTACATAGTTATTAGAAATGTCCTTTGTATCTTGGCATTGGTCTGTAATAGCTAGAGCTGCAAGTTTTTTAGAAATCCATTCCATGTCAGACTTTATCGAGGAAGTTTGCCCTAATTTCTCTTTACTCTCAAGAGACTCCTTGATGTAGAAAGGATTTCCTTTTGAAGTTAGTTCAGGTTCTTTTGATCTGCTTGGTTTGCCTTTGTCTCTACGGTCTTCAGACTCACACTGCCCAAGGAATTCATCTTCAGCGTCCAAGGATTTTTTCCTGACCTTGGGCTGACCATTGATATTGGGATGTGCATTATCAGCTTTTGTTACAGTACTTTCAGCAACTTCTTCTTTGGCAGAAGTGGTTTCAGAACCTGACTGAGTAAAAAGATTCTCAACCTCACAACGAAAGTTGGAAGGAACCTTCTGGATTCTTTATAGGCAAACAGTGCTGCCATCACTACAGTTGCCATAAGAGCACCATTCTTAGAAGATTTCTGAGGTCCAGGGGCACTGCACAAAAGAAAACCATGTTTTTCACTTGAAAAAGTCCATCTAAGAGATGAATGTTAGGAGTAAAATCCCCCGAAGTAAAGAAATTGGTGGCTACTGGAAAACTCTGAAAGACATTCCCTTTAGAAACCTATTCTTACACCTTCCTCAGCTCCCAGAGAAGGTGTTGTTTTTTTTTTTTTCTCTTGATTCTGCAAGTATTGCATTAAAAAAACCCACACCCAACACATCTCCCTCCACTTGCCGCTCTGAATCACATCACTAGCCAAAACCACTATACTTGCTCTCCCCCAGCTAGAAAGAAGTAAACACATGGATTTCCCTCTCTCTTCCAAATGGGAGAGCAGATGGTGGGAATTTACATTCACACATCCTAGGATGGAAAAAAGGGAAAGAGGAATAGAAAAAGTATTCCAGCCAATGGAAAAAAATGGAAAAACATTCCACGAAGAAATGAAAGTTTTCCAGGAGGCATCCGCCTGTATTTAATATCAGAGTAAGATATGCTCAGTGCTGATGTTGGCAACACTAGATGGACAGTGTGGAATTCTCTGTACTGAAATCTTCCTATTAAATAGTATTAGTAGACAGGTAAAACAACGATAAATCTGTATGAAACCTTGTTTTAATCAGAGCGTACTCATTTTACCTTATTCCCTCTGATACGCTGTTCAACTGGCTGTGTGGAACAGATTCTACGATTGTTTCTTGAGGAACTGGCGACAAAGCTATTGGACCTACAATTAAAACATAAAAGTTAGCAGACAGAAAAAATACTGTCTTTAGTAGAAAACTGCTGTTTGCAAAATTTGTCCATTAGAAGTTAAACAAGATCACGTTGAGTTATAGGCGCTATCCCCATTTCACACATCACCCCACTCCCCCCCGCCCCCCGACATACTTGATGAAACTAATGAAGTATTTATTATCTCAGGTGAACTTCTCTTAAGTTGACATGTTCTCATATGTCAGCTCAGCACTGCAAATTCTAATGGGATAATAGCACAAAGTGTTACGATGAAATCAGTGCTGCGTGTTTTCTCAGGGTTTCACATGAATTAGGAACATTCTAATGCTCCTGAATACCGAATACATCGTAGGTGAGAAATTGTAGATGGAACAAACCTAACTCACTGTTTCAAGCAATCCATTTGTTTTAGAAAAGAAAATCTCAGAAGGTTTAACAGGTTGGACTGGGCAAGTGGAATCATCAAGTTTCAGTCCATTTTCTTTAGATTCATTACCTAAACTAATACTTAACTTGTCTCAAGAGCGTAGTTCTCAGTGCTTTAGAAAGCTGAGTTGGAAGCATAACGTAACGAAGTAGCATGGCTGCACAATTTAGGATTAGCCACTGGAAATATCTTCTGAACACATTTAGTATGTGTTATTACCTGATCTAAAAAAGTAATAAGCCTGCTGATTGAGAACTGTTTGGCTATCAGAAAGGTCTGCTGAGGCATCATTCATTCAGTACCAAAGTCCATTACCTGCCTGCAAATGAAGACAATGGCATCTTCAGATGAATTGCGTGTTTTCCAAATGACATCACGGATGGAACACTACAGAACAAAACATACCAAACCCAAGGTGTATTCTTACGGTCACGCAGGAACTTTATCGTTATTAAAAAGGAAACAAGAAGCCATAGTTGTTATACTGACTTTTCCTAGCCTGTAGTTATTAGTCTATAGTTCTTGCCTGCCAGCGTTTACAACTTTTAAATGAGTATTCATCTTTGGGAAATCTCCCGTTCCAAGAGGATGAAGTTGCATGACAGCTGTAAATAGACCTTCTTGGTCTTTCCGCCTCTAAGATTTGCAAATCTTCTCAGTGATCTTGTGAGAACGTTGGGAGAACGATGCATCGTCTACCTCTTGGATGCAGGAACCATCTTTTTACACCTTAAAAACAAGCACAGACCAATGTTCGGACATGCCTTTTAACTTCTGGCCGTATGAAAATTTCAGTGTGCAACTTCACGCTTACAAAGGCTGACGAGCCCCCGTGTAGACAATATCAGGAATAAAAGTCTAATGTGAGCTAATGGCACAATTCTTAGCATATATTTCCAACTACTCAAACAGAAACACCAGGATTACTCTCTTAGAAGGAAATGTCTTATTTTCCAAGCTTTGAACGGTTTCAGTGTATGAGTTGTATAAACAAAAGTAAATGAAAGAACAACAGAGAGCTGTGTCTCATTATCTTATTGCTAAACAAAGTCAAAAGATAACTTATGCGCTAAGTCATGCAATACATTAAACACGTATCTTGTATTCAGATGCAGTTAGCAATGATCTTACTTGCTACGCTTACAGCTATTTTCACTGTCTAGTTGCTCCAGTTTCACAAATTGTTCTAGAGCTCTGGTGACAGACGTAACTGCCTGGATGAGTAAGAAAGTAGAGCACTAAGTCACTGGAGATGCAGAACTTCAAACATTTACGGGTAGTTTGCGAGAGAATCTTGCGAGTTCATACTTAAGTCACCTACTGTGAACCAGCAAACACTGTGAAGAAGGGCACAGAAACAAAGCACGCTGAGCATTTACCCCATTTGAAAATGATGCTACTTTGAAATAAATAAATTTTGCTATTCCCTTCAAATTCAAAGGAATATCGAGGACTGGCTCAGACGTATCCAAAACGGCTTTGCAGTTCAAGCACTTGACTGGAATCAAAATACAAACACTTAACAACATGTGAAGGAGACTAACTGTGCAAATTTCAATTATTAATATATAGTACTTTAGTTAAACTACAAACTCCTTTACTACAGACAGACAAAAAGACACAGGCCAGTCGAAAGGACAGTAAGATTTTTAAAAAGCGCCTCGGGATCTTAGGTATCCTCTAAATATTTGATGAGTAAGTGTGGTGGCTTGAGAAGGTCTGTCTAATCTGGACATAAATTATCATCAGCCCTCAGAAGATTTAAGGCACAGAGTTAACTCTTCAAAGAGTTTTTCTTTTTATGAAAGCCAAGGACATCATAGTTTTTAATTTATGATAGTAAATAAAGGAGTAAGAGGGACAAGAGAACATTTAAAAGTTAATTTGTTTACGCTTACTTGGTGCTTCCATTCAAGCGAGCTTTCTGCTAAGCATCACCAGTGAAGCATAAGAATTCATGTGCATCCTCCTGACTGCCAAAACTGAAATGTTTTCTTATTCCTGATAAATTGGAAGGTTCTTATATTTATCTCAAATAAAAAGAAAACTCGTATTTCTAAAATCTCTCTCTTTAAAGTATCAAAATGACTTCTATGCATCAAGTAATTCTTTGGAAAATTAAAAAATAGAAAAAATAAAAGCATCTGAAATGACTTACTTTTAAGGCCATTGATAACAGATGTCGGTGTGATGGCATTATTAGAGCAACACAGGACCTGGTTAATGTGCGTTTCCATCGCGCCCATCATACAGAAGCCTTCTTCAGGACCTGAAGAGTGAAAGAAGAAAGCATCCCAGTCTAGTCATACAGACATTGCTACAAAAAAACCTGAAAAAAGTAATAATCATCTTTAAGTTATAGATGCCCTGTCCACTCGCCATGGTACATTCTCTTCTCCTAAGGTGTCAATAGCCCAACAGTTTAGTGACATTTTATTACGCAGAACTGTATAGAATAAAAATGTTGATTAAGTCTGTATTAAAGTGCATTTCCCGATGAGAAATCTAAGTAACTATTGCAATGTCATTTTTTTTTTTTGCGGGCTGACAGAAATGTGAACTCCACAGACTGCAGAATATATGAGGAAACAATGTTGACATTGATGATACAGCACTAAGAGAGAACGTGTGTTATTTTCATCACACTGCTATTAGGTGAGCTGCATGACACAGAGCTAATATCCTCTGGGAGAAAGGAAAGATTAAAGTATTGCATCTATTAGTATTTCTGCCCTCCTTTTTTCAACAGGATTCTCAACTGAAATCAGTTTTATATACGGTAAGAAACACAGTTTAACTTTCTAGGAATAAATACTAAGATACCAGACTAGAAAGCATATAGGTGCCTTTGTGAAAATACACCTAGATGGATATGAAAAGAGGCTCCTAGGCTTAAATAAATTCCAGGATCATTAGAGGCCCCGAGAGGGCTCCGGGGACCCAGAATTGGGAGGAATCAGATGGATATTGCCATCTCGGCAATATTGAATCTCAGGGTATAGATGGGTGTTGGAGTACTAAACCGAATCATAAAGGTCAAGTTGTGAGGAAATAGAAGACAAGGAAATACCATTCCTAGTGGGCACAGGAGCCACTATGTCACTTTTGAGTTTCAAGCCTAAGGGGCAACCCTCAACCGATACCATATTGGTTCAAGGAGTCAGGGAGAAAAGGAGCAATCACTTGGCCAGGCAGTGCTGCGACACTGCTACAGATGGGTGGCCAGGGGGTGTGGGGAAGATTTGTGACCCCAGAAGAATCACCTGTGTGTTTGTTGGGAGGAGACTTGTTACAATCCCTAAATGCCCAGATCTGTCTGTCCCCAGAAGGGGCAGAACTTACAGTAGCAGGGGTCTGTCTCGCTGCCAAAAACTTGCCCAAATTTCCTGGGATTCCACCTGAACTTATTAAAGTACCTTCAAAATGGGGAGCGCCTCCGGAATGGATGTGGGTTTATTGAAATCGGCACAACCCGTCTCCATAGAAACAAAGAGAGGAAAGCCTGTAGCAGTCAAGCAGCATCAAATTCCCAGGGAAGCAGAAAACAGTATTCGGAAACAAATCGACCAATGTCTGAAAAACAGGGTTTTGGGATCATGCAATTCCCCATATGTAAAGGACTGATAGAAAAATGTGGTTTTTGTCTCGACATTGCCGCTATAGCGCCATCCAGCATCGTGCTTCGAAAAGACCACCTTCTCCACAGCTTTGAGAACCTCGTGTGCCTGTGCACAGACTAAAGGCGCGAAAGGAGCCGAGGCAGGGACAGCACATCTGTGGCGAACCGCACGTACGCATTTGTAATCCGCGCATGTGTGAGAGCCCCTATATAAGGAGCACACGTGCCCCTCGGTGGGGCGGCAACAGCGGCGTGCGAGACCACTCCTTCTGTTCCTGCACCCTCAAGCCTCCCCCCCCTGGCTTCGGTCCCCGGCGAAGCCTGAGGCCACTGAAGACCCAGCAGAAGATCATTGGACTCAAAGTGGTGGTGATAAACTCCTCCTTCTCTTTCTCTC
Source organism: Nipponia nippon (assembly GCF_047370975.1). Classification (NCBI taxonomy): domain Eukaryota; kingdom Metazoa; phylum Chordata; class Aves; order Pelecaniformes; family Threskiornithidae; genus Nipponia; species Nipponia nippon. The sequence goes on from NW_028262363.1 coordinate 1,216,782, forward strand.
TCTCTATCTCTCTCTCCCCCCTATTCTTTTCCTCTCCTCCCTTGCCCTCCCTTCTCCCTCCGTTCTCTTCGCCCCTCAAATAAAAGTAAAAGGTTGTTTGACATCTGACCGATTCCAGCGTCTTAATCTCGTCCTTGGGATCATATCGAGACCTCCCCTGACATTGGATTGGGACATTTAATTGGCGTGACGGACAGGATCCCTTGAGATGAGAGTGTCATACAACCTTATGGTGTGCTGAGCGATTGCGTGTGAACAAGACGCACAAATAAGTACGAAGCGAGTGCGGACTTCCGATCCACGGTTCTGCTCTCCCGCGAGGGAAGGAGCCGGAGACGAACGAAGCACAAGGAAGGAGTGGGTGTTGAGACCTTTGCACTGGAGCGCACGTACTAGTTTGTGATTTGAGCTCCTGAGGGAGGATAGGGGAAACTTGAATTTTATGCTGTGACCCCCTCAGGATGATATCCCCTTTGTAGGCTCGCCTCTGTCTCATAGTAGCTGATGGTCTGGCCTCCTGGGGGAGTATAGGGGAAGACTGAATTTTACGGTGTGACCCCCTCAGGACGATATCCCCTTTGTAGGCTTGTCTTTGTCTTGTAGTAGTGTGCGGACTGGCCTCCTGGGAGCGTATAGGGCAAACTTGGTTTTTCTAAGGTTTGACCCTCCCGGGACGAACTCCCCTTTGTAGGACATGGCCGCCCAAAAGGCAGGTGATTTTTGTGAAGAGACGGAGAGATTATATGAGTTTTTAGAAACATACCGCTCTCGCCCCTCACCCCCGGGATGAGATTGGGCACGGGTCCACTGGTTCCAACTGCAAAGTGTTATGGACCGAATAGCGGTCTTGCATAAAGAAGCTAGAGTGAAGAAAGGGAAAGGGAAAGCCATCGTATGTGCTGTGTTAGGAGCGTGTCTGGCAGCAGCAGTGGAGGATAAGAAACGAGCGCCCTGTCCATCGGAGGCTCTGGCCGCTTTGTTGCAAGCAGTGATAACACCGCTGCGAGAGCAACTACTAGAGACCAAACGGGCACTAGAGGAGGAGAAGCGCCAGAATATGATTCTGAAGGAGGAGCTGAGGGTTCAGCTCCTGAGGGAGGCAGACACCCCCGCTGAGGTGGAGGTGATGCTGGAGGAGAAAGGGGTACGCCAAATTTACCCCCAGAAAGATCTAAAGCGATTAAGGGAGACTGTGGATAACGCCCCCCATATGTGCCCGCTGGTAAAGACAGAATACATATACGAGGATGATAGCGACAACCGTCCCCAAGTTGTAACGAAAGAAATCCCTTTTACCACCACTGAATCGGCTAAGCTCCGAAAGGACTTTGCTAGAACAGCAAGGGAGTCCGAAACCGAATACGTCTGGAGGGTATCCCTGTCGGGGGGGGGCCGGGATCATGCTATCGGAAAAGGAAGCAGAGGGGTATTGGGGCCCCAGCATCTTCCTCACAACGGGAGATCGCCGAGCCCCATGGTCTCTGACCCAGAGGGCTGCATATTGGGCGGGGGGGCTGAACCCATTAGAGAGGGGGGATCCCCTAGCTCTAACTGGTTCGGTCAATCAGCTACTAGAAAATGTACAAAAGGTGGCATGCCTGCAAATGATGTACGACCGGGAACTTAAACCAAATCTAAGTTCTCCGATGTTGCTACCGGTAGACCCCGAGCAGCTGACGCCGCTAATAAGAGGACTCCCCGACTCGCTAAAACCTATCGGGATCCAGTTACAGGGGAGAATTCAAAATGTGCCTCGCGAGGAGCGAATCGCAGCTGCCCTGGAGGGAACGGTAACCCCCGAACAGCGGCAGTGGGGGAGGAAGGTGTGGAGCTGGGGGGAGATAGCTCAGGAACTGATAAACTATGGGAGGAAATATGGGCCAGTAGGCAGGACTTACCAACAGGTAGAAACCAGGGCCAAGCGGGCAGCGAGGCCGGCAAGTAAATCGCTGGCTTTTTCGGGGGGAAGCCCTGACCTAACAAAAAGGGAGAAACCCCCATTCCGACAAGGATTGTGGCAAATGGGACTGCAAAAAGGTGTACCCCGAGACCTAATGGATGGGCTCCCCACCAAAAAGTTAGAGCTCCTGGTGTGGAGGTGGTCCGAGCAAGGACCCCCTCCCAAACCGAACCCGCCTTCTGTGCCAGCATTGGACAGGGAGGAAGGGTTTAAGAAGGACAAAAAGAGTCCCGGGAAACTAAAACCTCCGCCCTTTTAGGGTGAGGAGGGAGGCGGAGGGTGGGTGTTTATCAGACAACTCACCTGCAATAATAAAGGAGACCTACTAAACCCCACCAACCAGGATGGGCTGAGCGGGTGGGGGAGGCGGTGGCCAATGTCAGTAATCTCTGGGGTACAAACGGGTGCCCAAAAATTGCAGCATTTTGTCCACAAGCCCCAACCATGATACCTGTCTCTCCAAACTCTAATTCCCCCAGTGCATCATCTTACTCCCCCGGCCAGCTGGTTCTGGTCAAGCTTCCCACCGTGGGAGCTGTGCCTCTCATATTAGATACCCCCCTACACAAATATGCAAGGAAAGCGAAAGATAGCAGTGGGAGAAGCCACAAAATCCACACCAAATGGATTATTCCCTCCTTCTAACCCAAGGAGCGAGTTTGTTCCTATTTGTTTTTAAGGGCGGCGATATGACCACGATGCACCTGCTACTTTGGATCATTTTAACTCAGGGACACCAACCCATTACAATATTCCACTGTGTATATCAGTTTTTATAATTGGTGGTACATATGTGTGCATACATGTTTGTATTTCATTGCAGCTCTATGAATAATTCAAGATGTAATATTTATGGCAAACAGGCTAAATCTTAGATGTTTCAATGCACTACAGTCTTTATGCAATAGTACAAAGACATCTAATTGTCTGGTGCATGTTTAAGCATATATATGTGTGTGTGCTCATTTCAGAAAAAATGCCCAATAACTTTCCAACGATGCCTATTTATGTTAGACATCTCAAGGATTTCAACCTATGATTTACTATATACATAATTCCTACTTTTTTGATCTCCCTCTATTTTCATCATTAAATAGTCCTGTATATGGGAAAACTTAATAGCCAAGTAACATGAAATGTTGTACTTGCTTAGAAAATGTGATTGTTTAGGTTTCTTTGCAAAAAGTAAATATTGCATGTTCATTACTCATGGGGCTTGGTATTGTACTGGCCGAATAAGGGATGGGGCAACCACCTTTTTCAGCCCTCTGGGTGACAAAGACACAACTTATTTTCAGTTTCCACCGGGGAAAGATGGGCCATTCGCTTCAGGGAAATAAAGCCAAAAAGGGGCATTATTGGATCTGTGGGAATACGGCACAGAAATTCTTACCCGCGGGGCGGTCGGGAGTTTGTTATATAGGGATCATAAGGCCCCTATTTTTCCTCCTGCCAGAAACGGGTGGACCCCAACAAGGCGTAAAGGTGTACAATAACCTCGGGGATAGAAGTATTGCCCGTAAGACGCGGTCTACCAAGGTAAATTTAGGTGGGACACAAAAATGGGGAAATGACGAATGGCCCCCCGAGCGAATAATTGAACATTATGGGCCAGCAACCTGGAATCCTAACGAGCCCATTGCAGGGGCAAGAGAACCAATCTACAATCTAAATCGAATAATCAGGCTACAAGCGGCCCTAGAAATTATCACCAACAGGGCCGCTGATGCCATAGACCTATTAACTCGATGGTCTCAACGGGTGCGTGCGGCAATCCTTCAACACTGTATGGTTTGACATTGTTTGTTGGCCGAGGAGGGAGAGGTGTGTGGAAAATTAAATATCTCGAACTGCTATCTAGAAATGATGACGTGGGAGAAGTAGATCTCCAATTGACCCAAGATGCCAGGAAAATAGCCCACGTCCCTGTTCAAACCTGGAGCGGTAGGAACGGCGATTTGTGGTCCTGGTTACCAGGGGCACCATGGGTCAAACAGTTAATATTGTATTTGCTATGTGCAACTGCCACCTTACTGTTCCTACCCTGTATAATTCCATGTTTTATTCAATTAATTCGACACATTGTGTCAAATATGCAATTTGTTCCTAGCGCTCCACCTGATGGTGTAACAAAAATCCATGCCATCCATCAGCCACAACCAACCTCAGTACCCATCATTTAAACCTGTCCCCAGTTCCTCCTAAAGGAAGAAATTGCATATTGCCAGTTACTGTTAACCCCATTTCCAAAGTTTACCCGTCAAAATTGAAGAATTGTTAAAGTCGTTCGAGAACGAGCTTGCATTGAGCAATACCTCAGTTAATCTGTGTTAAGACATTCCTTCACCAGGCCTCCTGGCATTTTTGCCTGACCACCTCTGGCACCTCCAGTGTCACCAGGTGTTTGTGTTTGAACAACTCCCACCTGGCCTCCAACCCCAGTAATGAGCATGGGAGCTGAGACAAGGAACTCACATGCAGGAGCCTATTTTGTGCACCTGTGTGAACTGAGGCAAGAAGAAACCCACCACCTGTGGGGTTGTGGCAGGCATGGGATAAAGTTTAGTCCCCTTCTAGCCCCAGGCCTACAAACCCAGAAGGAGATACCTCGACTGACTCAGCTGAATCCCTTCCCTCAGCAGGGCTAAAGGAGATCATTCCCTGTCCCTCTCTGGGTGTCCTGTCTAATGATGGGAAAAGGAAATGTGATTTTCATGCGCAACTGTTTTTGCTGACAGGAGAAATGCCACTGCTGGGAGTAAGTGTCTCTCCCCAGCTAAGGGAGGGAACATGGAATCATAGAATCATAGAATGCTTTGGGATGGAAGGGACCTTTAAAGATCATCTAGTTCACCCCCCCTGCAATGGGCAGGGACATCCACAACCAGATCAGGTTGCTCAGAGCCCCATCCAGCCTGGCCTTGAATGTTTCCAAGGATGGGGCATCTACCACCTCTCTGGGCAATCCCTTCCAGTATTTCACAACCCTCATCACGAAAAATTTTTTTCTTGTCTTCAGTCTAAATCTTCCCTCCTTTCGTTTAAAGCCATTACCCCTTGTTCTGTCACAGCAGGCTTTGCTAAAAAGTCTGTCCCCATCTTTCTTGTAGGCCCCTTTTTAAGTACTGAAAGGCTGCAAGAAGGTTTCTTGTTGAAGAGTCTTCACTTCTCCTGGCTGAACAACCCCAGCTCTCTCAGCCTTTCCTCATAGCAGAGGTGTTCCAGCCCTCTGATCATTTTTGGGGCCTCCTCTGGACCCGCGCCAACAGGTCTGTGACCTTCCTGTGCTGAGGACCCCAGAGCTGGATGCAGTGCTCCAGGTGGGGTCTCAACAGAGCAGAGAGGCAGAATCCACTCCCTCCCCCTGCTGGCCACGCTTCTTTTGATGCAGCCCAGGAGGTGGTTGGCTTTCTGGGCTGTGAGAGCACATTGCCAGCTCATGTCCAGCTTTTTGTCTATCAGTACCCCCACGTCCTTCTCAGCAAGGCTGCACTCAATCCCTTCCTTCCCCAGCCTGTATTGATACCGGGGATTGCCCCGACCCAGGTGCAGGACCTTGCACTTGGCCTTGTTGAACCTCATGACGTTCACACAGGCCCACCTCTCCAGCCTCTCCAGGTCCCTCTGGATGGCCTCCCGTCCCTCAGGCCTGTCAACTGCACCGCTCAGCTTGGTGTCATCTGCACACTTGCTGAGGGTGCACTCGATCCCGCTGTCTATGTCATTGATGAAGATATTGAACAGCACTGGCCCCAGTATGGACCCCTGAGGGACACCACTCGTCACTGATCTCCATCTGGACATCGAGCCATTGACCACTACCCTCTGGATGCGACCACCCAGCCAGTTTGCTATCCACCGAATGGTCCGCCCATCAAGTCCATATCCTTCCAATTTAGAGAGAAGGAGATTGTGGGAGGACCGTGTCAAAGGCCTTACAGAAGTCCAGATAGATGACATGTGTATCTCTTCCTTTGTCCACTGATGCAGTCACTCCATCACAGAAGGCCTCTAGGTTGGTCAGGCAGGACTTGCCCTTGGTGAAGCCATGCTGGCTCTCTCAAATCACCTCCCTGTCCTCCGTGGGCCTTAGCATAGCTTCTAGGAGGATCTGCTCTATGGTCTTCCCACGCACAGAGGTGAGGCTGACAGGTCGGTAGTTCCCAGGGTCCTCCTTTGTACCCTTTTTAAAAAGGGGTGCAATGTTTCCCTTTTTCCAGTCCACAGGGACTTCACCTGACTGCCATGACTTTTCAAATATCATGGGGAGTGGTTTGGCAACTACATCAGCCAATTCCCTCAGGACTCTGGGATGTATCTCATCGGGACCCATAGACTTATGGACGTTCAGGTTCCTCAGGTGGTCGCGAACCCGAGCTTCACTTACAGTGGGAGGAACTTTTCCCCCCTGATCCCCGCCAAATGGCCCATTGACTCGGGAGGTGCGAGGAGAGAGGCTGCCAGTGAAGACGGAGGCAAAAAAGTTGTTGAGCACCTCAGCCTTCTCCTCGTCTGTTGTTACCAGCTTGCCAGTTTTGCTCATCAGAGGGGGTACGCTTTCTTTAACCTTTCTTTTCTGGTTGACAGACCTGTAGAAGCCCTTCTTATTATGCTTTGCGTCCCTCGCCAGGTTCAGCTGCAGCCGAGCCTTGGCCTTCCTGACCCCATCCTTACACAACCGGGCAGTGTCCCTCTACTCCTCCCAGGATACCAGGCCCTGCTTCCACTGAGTCACCCAGATTAATGAAGAATGAACTTTGAGGAAACTGAGCAAAGTGCAGAGGGGATGGAAGCAGAACTGGCTTCAGCGTGCAACAATCCAACACCGCGCACCATCTCTCCTGCCCTGAAAGACTGTTATGACAGATGGAGCCCAAAGTCATGAACTAAATGAACTCAACGAACGCTTTGGAGGGATGGCCCACCAACTAAGGGAATGATATCTGTATGTGTACATCAAAAGACTGGAAAAGTGGTGGTGATTAATTGGAATGTATTGGGAAGTGTAAGCCCTGGTTATGACGTAGATGGTATAGCATAAGGGGTGGATACTGTCCTGGTTTTGGCAGGGATAGAGTTACTTTTCTTCCTAGTAGCTGGTACAGTGCTGTGTTTTGGATTTAGGATGATGATGTTGAAAACACACCGATGGTTTAGTTGTTGCTAAGCAGTTCTTACACCAGTCAAGGACTTTTCAGCTTCCCATGCTCTGCCAGGTGCACAAGAAGCTGGGAGGGGGCACAGCCAGGACAGCTGACCCAGACTGGCCAAAGAGCTATGCCATACCGTATGACGTCATGCTCAGTATATAAACTGGGGAGGCTTGGCATCGATCGGTGGGTGGTGAGCAATTGCATCGTGCATCACTTGCTTTGTATATCATAATCATAATCATAATCATAATCATAATCATAATCATTATTACTACTCTTTGTTTTATTTCAATTATTAAACTGTTCTCATATGAAACCATGAGTTTTCTCACTTTTACTCTTCCAATTCTCTCCCACATCCCACCGGGGACGGGGAGCGAGTGAGCAGCTGTGTGGTGCTTGGCTGGGGTTAAACCACGACATACAGAAACCAAATACACGTACGCATACGAAAACCATTGCACGTACACGTGCAGATACAGATACCGTTACTGATACAGATACAGGTACAGATACAGCTGCCATTAGATACAATTATAAGAGACACAGGGAGTGGTACCATCACGACTACAGGTACCATCACCCATACCATCACAGAAACCCTTATAATTACATTCTCCCACTGAACTGGAGATACAACTGCAGATACAGGCACGAGGTCTGTAAAGTTCCAGAGACAATGACGGATAAAGATACAATTAGCCATACTTGTCCAGGTGCAAGTGCAGTCACAGGCACCATTACACATACCACTGCAGATACACGTACGGATTCAGTTACTCAGACAAGTACAGACACCAGCGGAGTCCCTTAGAGATACCATTAGAGAGAGAGGTATCATTACAAATAAAGCTATTGATACAAATACAATTGTGGATGCAAGTCCAGATGCCAGTGCAGATGCAGATACAAATACCAGTACCAATGCGGGTACTCATATAGATATTACAGACGCCGATACGAATATACACAGAGACACCAATACCGTGACCTGCAATTGCATCTGGAATTGTATCTGCATCTGCCACCGTACCTTCAATGGTATCTGCATCTCCTACGGCATCTGCAGCGGCATCTGCAATGGTATCTGCACCTGCAATAGCATCTGCTATTTGTCCTGGTAGGTGGCAGAAGGAGGAGAGACCAGGGGCCACAGTGGAGAGCAGAGACCCGGCCATGCCCCTCCAGCCTGCTGGACCTCACAAGCACTGCCCAGCCATCAGCCTGCTGCTGGCCTATCACCTGCAGGGACAGAGGTGACCTCATAAGCAACTTCCACGCCTATCACCTGCAGAGAAAGGGGTGACCTCCCAAGGAATAGCCAAGCCACGTGCCTGCTCCTACCCTACCAGCATCTCCGGCAGAAGTGACCTCACCAGCCCCCGCCCCAGCCACCACCTCGCTGCTGGCCCCTTGCTGTGCCCCCAGCCTGCCTCTCCTCTGCCTCCCCAGCTCTCTGCTCTCTGCGCTGGCACTGGCAGGCACCGAGCCTCCTCAGGGCCACGTGCTGCACCTCCTGTCTTAGTTCACAGAGACCCTGTCAATGTTTGCTTTGTTCCAATGGGGAGGAATATAAAATAAAAATGAAATACAATACAATACAGTAAAATACAATACAATACAATAAAATAAAGCTAAGAATATTATGCAGAACAGCCTATATTCCAAGATTTTGTAACTTGTAGACAGATGCAGATGCCACTGCAGATGCAGGTACCACTGAAACTGCCCCTGTGGATGTAGATACCATTTCAGATACCATTGCAGGTGCAGATACCATTAGAGATTAAGGTACCATGGCAGAGGCAATTGCCACTGCTGATGAAGACACCACTGCGGAGGCAGATGCCACCGCAGATGAAGGTTTACTTGGAGGTCTTGTGGCACAGACCAAACTTTTATATGCCAAGGTTTTGCAGCTTGCGTCCAAGCCCTGTCCTCCCCAGAATCTTCTCCATTTTCTCCACCGTATTCTGCCCAGCAACAAATGTAAAGGAGTAAGGAAATTAAGTGTCCTTTTAGTACACCAAATTAAGGAAACAAGACTGTCAATTGTGGTTGATGGTTATTGTCCATGCTGCATTGCTAAGTTCGCATATAAAAAGAGGAATAAGATCCTACAAACTGGGTCAGAGGAATAGTAACTCTCACAAAGATTGTTCCAGACTGAGACAACATCATCAGCCACAAAATCAACCATAGAATCATAGAATCATGGAATCCTAGAATCATTTAGGTTGGAAAAGACCCTTAAGATCATCAAGTCCAACTGTAAACCTAACACTGCCAAGTCCACCACTAAACCATGTCCCTAAGCGCCACGTCTACACATCTGATGCTGAGCAAATGCCCCAGCTGCAGCTTTCTCACAGGGTCCTCCTGTTTCTGCAGCGCTTGTGGCTGCCTGCCAAGACAACGCTACATGTAAAACAGTCAGCCTCCCGCTGGTACGTCTTTGACCTGGATTTGGAAGAGTGACCCCACTGTGCAACTCATCAATCCATATAAAATCAAGGACATCAGTCTTTGTGTTATCCAGCCCCTCCAGTCTCTGTTCAGGCAAAACAAAAAAAAACCCAAACATTTCTACGAGGAAGGGTTTAAATGCAGGCTGGTATTTATCCTACAGAGTTGCAAAACTGCCACGGACAAGAGGGAAACTTATTCGGTGGCATGCCAGTTTTCTTCTTGGTAAGCCTGTAGAGCAAGTGTCTTATGACGGGCCAAACTAAGCCTCTCCCGCTGCTTCAGCATGCGCTGACGTAATGACACATTGCTTTCCTGGGCTTGCAGATAAAGATGACCGTCAGCCTTGGGACAAGCTGAGCATTTTCCAGGAGTTTCTGCCCTTTTCAGCATTCATGTTCTACATCCCGCTTGGAATAAGTAAAGGTTGCAAAAAGAAATGGATAAGGTTGATGAAGGGTGAATAATAATTATTATAAAGGTGGATAATAATTATTAGAATGGTGACAATTTTTATTATAAATAAGATTATATTATTATAGGTAAACCACTTATAAAGAAGGCTTGCCTGTGCTGTTGACTACTGATTGGCTATTACTCTTACCATTCCCTGGCTACTGAGCCTATTAGGTAGGAGGACGCTTTTTTGCATTTCTGAGCCTTGTGAGCATTTGTTTGGGACGTCACCTAATGGAAACGGCCAAGCTAACTCCTTGACTTGCAACTGCACCAGGCAGAGAAGGAAAATGCTGCCAGGTTTGTGCTCTTGATCAGACACCTCATCCTACAAGTTTACCAGAGTGTGAGTGCTTCCATGAAAGACACCTGGGTTTTGCTGCTCACCTGAACTCTACTGCTGCTCACAGCCCCCTTCCCAACTCCTCTCCCGCTGCATCCTACTTTTATAGGGCACAGTATTCATTCTGAGCTGAAGGAGGAACAACCAGTGCTGGAAGAGAAGCACCTTTGCTAATTTTGCAGTTAACCTCAGAGCAGAGTTTGGATCGCGGTGATTTACATTTTCTGTGAGGAGCAGTTCCTACATGTGTCTGCTCTGGTTTTGCATCAAAAACTGATTTTGCTTATGAGATGCCTTGACACCGGATTTGTGAGCCTGGCTTTGCCTCATACCTCTCCTCCTTCTGCTTGCTGGCCATGGCTCCTTCTGGCTCTGCCAGGGTGGACAGCAAAGCAGGGCCCTTTCAGGAGGCACATCTGTCTGCCGTGCCACGTCCACCTGTATTCCATGGTCACCAGGCTCTTCTGAGTGCAACCCTGGAAAGCAAAAGCATGAGGAATGACACGTGTTGGGGTTGGCTGAGCTTTCAAAGTCATGGCTACACCTGATGATTCAGTAGGGTAAACTAGATCCAAAGAATTTGCGGGAACATGACTTCTGTGAAGTAAAAAAGGAAAAACTATGCCCCAAAAGAAAATGGACATTGGTTGTCTCCGCCAGCCCTCTGATGCCACGTGCTCTGCAAGCCCTGCTGCCCTCCTTGGGAAGGATTCCTAAACCAGCGTGTCACTCAGGAGATGTCAGACCACTAGGTCTCCCCATGAAGAATGGCAACCGGTTCCTGGCTGAGTCAGTGGTGACAAGGCAAATGCAACAGAAGGACGCTGACAGCCCACCTGCTAACCATCTCTGTTGAAAACACGTCTCTCTCTTCATACCCTGATCTTCCTGAGAGGAAAAGGCAGAACAGGGAACACACAGTCTGTGCGGTCTATGAATTGTACCTGTCTCCTAGAGCCGAGCTAAGAAAGCTTCCTCAGAAAATCACTGAATTGTAAAATCAGGGCTATTGAGTACACAAGGTGATCCGCACTTGTCCGTGGAAGGGCACGAGACCAAAACTTCCACACCAGCCCATGTCAAATGCTGTCTCAGAAGATGGAGGAGGAAGGAAAAGGAAGAGAGAGAACAGGAGGAGGAACAGGAGGAATAGGAGGAACAAGAGGGAGAGGCCAAAGAAAAAAGGAACAGGAAGAAGAGAAGGAGGAGGAGGAGGAGGAGGAAGAAGATGGGGAGGAAGAACTGGAGAAAGATGAAAAGGAGGAGAAAGAAGAAGAACAAGAGGAGGAGAAAGCAGTAGGAAGAACAGGATGAAGGACCTGAGAAAAAACAAGAAGAAGAGGAAGAACAAGGGCAGGAAGAGGAGTATGAGGAAGAAGATAAGGAGGAAAAGAAAGAAGGACAAGAGGTGGAGGAGGAAGAACGGGAGGTGGAAGAGGAGGAAGAAAAGAAGGAAGAGGACGTAGAGAAGGAGGAGGAACAAAAGGAGGAGGAAGAAGAGCAGGAGGAGGAAGAAAGGGAAGAAGAACAGGAGCAGAGGAAGGAGGAGAATGATGAAAGAAGAGAAGGAAGATCAGGAGGAGGGGGAGGAGAAAGAAGAAAAGAATGAGGAGGAGGAGGAGGAGGAATAAGAGGAGGAATTGAACAAGGAGCAAGAAGAACAGAAGGAGGAAGGGGAAGAACAGGAGAAAGATGAGGAGAAGGAGGAAGAAGAGGAAATGGAAGATGAGTAGGAAGAAGAGCAGGAGGAGGAGGAAGAAGAGGAGGAAGAGGAAGAAGAGGAAGAGGAGAAGGAAGAAGGAGGAGGAAAGAACAGGAAGTCATACAAGAAAAGGAGGAGGAGGGCGAGAAGGAACAACAGGAGGAAAGACAGGAGAAAGAGGAAGAAGAGGAAGAAGAAGAACAGGAGGAGGAGGAACAGGAGGAGCAAGAGAAGGAACATGACAAGAAGGAGAAGTAGGAGGAGGAGGAGGAAGAACAGGAGAAGGAAGAACAGGGGGCAGAGGACGAAGAATCAGAGGAGGAGCAGGAGGAAAAAGAACAGGAGGAAGAGGAGGAAGAAAAAGGGGAAGGAGGAGGAGGAGGAAACGCCTCCAAATTTACTCTAGATTGCCAGCATATCAAAATTAAGGAATGGAGCACCTGGCCCATCCGTTTATCCAGGGGGATTCACAAAATCCAAGCCTACTGGTGAAGCCATTACAGGAGTTTTTCCAGGTCGCCGATATTGGAACTTTCGGGAACCGAGGGGACAGCTCTGCACGACAAAGGCTGTCAGGGGACACTCCAGAAAAGAGAAGATCAGTGCAAGAAGATCAGTGCAAGAAGATCCCCGTCACCTAATGACAAAGAAATAATTCTAGCTCCATGTAATGAGTACCAAACCCAAAATACACAGAACAGCATCCATCATCAAAACTGTTTCAGTGGTAGCTTTAACTGCTGCGGAGCTGCAGGCAGACAAACTTACTGTCACTGTCACAGGACCCCAAAAGAATTAATAATTAGCAAACATAACTCTACCCGTAGCCCGTATCTAGCCAGCCTTTAAAGGTAGAATAGCTCAGCCAACAGCTCTGGAGGTATAGACCAGCCTAGAATAATATCCTGCGTCTACCTACTCAGTGATCTGTCTAGACACTCAAACCATAATTACCCTTGAAAGAGGATGGAACCTGGGGGGAAAGGGGGAGAAAGAAAGACATTGGTGGAAAAAAGGAAAAGAGTAGGCATGCAATTATAAAAAGAAGGAGCCAAGTTATCCCAAAGACCAGCTCAGCCCAACTTGCCTTTGCTGGTGAAAAGCTGTGCAGCTTGGAGGAAAAAAAGCTGACTTTGGTGCTGGGCTGCACACAAATGTCTGGGTTCAGCTGCGAAACAGCAGACAAACCCTGACAGGGCTCCTTGCCACTGTCCCCTTACCTGTGTGCGTGCTGGGACTGCCTCACTTCCCTGAAGTCCTCCCAGGGACGTGGCCTCTGTCCAGTCTCCACACACCACGAGGACTCTATCAGTCTGGGTGGGCTTCCTCTCCTTCTAGACTGAGCCCAACTTCTCAGTAGGAGGACTACGCTGCTGCCCCATTGCTTGCCTGTTTTAGAATATGGAAAAGAAATTATAATTGTCAAACAGGAACTCTACGCACAGCCTGTATCTATCCAGCCTACAGCTCCACAGGTATAGACCAGCCTATACTTATATCCTGTATCTACCTGCTCTATGATCCGTGCAGAAAGTCAAGTCAAAATTACCTTTAATAGAGCATGGATCTGGGGGAAGAGGGGAGAAAGAAAGGTGAAAAAAAGGAGAAGTGTAGGCACGCAATTAAAAAAGAAAGGAGCTGAGTTTTCCCAAAGGCCAGCTCAGGCCACCTTGCTTTCACTGTCAGAAAGCTGTGCAGCTTGGAGGGGAAATAGCTGACTTTGGTGCTGAGATGCACACAGATGTGTGAGTTCAGCTGTGAAACAGCAGACAAACCCTGACAGGGCTCCTTTTCACTGTCCTTCTACCTGTGTGCGTGCTGAGACCTCCTCGCTTCCCTGAAGTCCTCCCAGACTAACAGGGACATGCCATCTCTCCAGTCCACGCACCACGAGGACAAACAGGGTTGACCACGAAGGGGGCAGCAAACAACTGCATCTGCAGAAGCAAAGGGGCAGCCGCACCTCGGCTTCGGAGATGCCCAAAGGCGCCCTGAGCCCCAGGAGCCCCTGCCACCTGGACACTTGCATGGCCCTGAAGCCCTGCGGGGCCTGCCAGCGCTGGGGAGCCCCGGGGACAGAAGCCAAGGACAGTGGTCAGCCCCCGTGGGGAGAGGGACGGGGCTCCGTCCTTCCTTCTGGCCGCAGGAGGATGCCCTGGGCCCCGCCAGCACAGGACGTCTCTCCTCCTCACCGCCCGGGGGAAGGCGAGGCCTGAGGGAGGCCCTGGGCGCTGGGCTCAGCACAGGCGCTGGGAGCGGGGGCAGAGCCCCGTCTCCTGCCAGCTGCCGGCCTGGCCGAGGCCAGCGGCTCCCGTCACGCAGCTCCTCCTGCCCAGGGCTGGGGCTGGAGCACAGGCAGACCCGCAGTTTGGGGAAGACTTGCCGATCCTGAGCAAATCCAGGGCAGCTCCTCAGTGTCCCGGCGGGCTGAGGAGCCTCTGTGCTGCAGGGGGCAGCGGGTGCAGGGCAGCTCTGGGAGGAGAGGCCCGGGCTGCCTGAGCCTGCCTGGCAACAGCCGCGCCATTGGCCACGGCTGAGCCAATCAGCGGCGCCGGAGGCGGCCTGTCAGTCAGAGCCGGGCTGGGGCGGGGCCGGAGGGGGCCGAGGCCGAGGGGCCTGAGGAGAAAGGGGGGAGAGGCGGGGTGGGGGCAGCCGGGGCCCGGGGGAGCAGGGCCAGGGCCAGGGGAGCTGCAGGAGCAGGAGCAGGAGCAGGAGCAGGAGCAGGTATCTGGCAGTGCGGATGGGCCTGGAGGGAGGGCAATGGAGGCCTCACTGCCCACGGGCCCCGCCATGGCCCAGTCCCCAGCCCTGGGCCCGAGTGCTCAGCCCAGGGACAGCCCCAGCAGCAGGGTCAGAGCGGTTCCTGCTGCTGCCCCGAGGGTCGCCAGCCCCAGCCCTGACAGCTGGGGGTGGGTGTTTGATGTCGGCAGGCCAGGGGAAGGTAGAGTGGCCTCCTCTCTGCAGGCGGCTCCAGGCTTTGGAGCAGGCATGCTGTGGTGGGGCGAGGCCAGGGGCCTTTGCTGTCCCCAGGCCTTCACATGGGTCTGGTGCTCATGGACGGCCCCGTCTCTGCTGACAGCCTCTGAGAAATGGGGATTGCCAGACATGGAGGTGTTTCTCCCTGCTGGTGGGAGCACACAGCAGGGCTTTGTTGCCAGAGCAGCCAGTGGGGAGCGCTGCTGGTTGGATGCAGCTCCCCTGGCAGATGCTTGTGCCCCTCTCTCGGCCCCAGGCTCTGATACCTGCCTTTTCCCAAACCCAAGCTGTGCTGCCGGCTTTTGGGAAATGGGGGTACCGAGGGCGGATGGTTTTACCACAGCCGGGAAGTTGCTGTCAACCTGTCAGGGATTTCTTTCTTCCTGGTTCTTGCAGTAACAGGTTTGTTTTGGGGTTTTTTAAATGTTATTTCCAAGGAAACGTGACCAAGGAAAGTGCAGCATTTAGCTCTGGTTGCTCTCTATGTGGATTGTGTCTGTCCTCATCCAGGCACACAGCAGCTTTCAGAGGAGGAATGGGACTATTCCAGGGTGAAGTGAGCAGTGGGGATCCCGAGCCTGTTTTGTTTAAGGCGGTCAGGTGAAAATGTGCAGTTAGAGCTCTCTGCGTTGCTGACCCTTTTGCTTGGTGCTCTCAGGGTGTTTTCTAACCTTTTCCAGTGCTCATCAGCAGAGAGCGGATGGCCCTGGGGGAAGGGCAGCACCCCCTGCTTTGTGCACCCCAGGATCTTGTCGCGCTGCAGAAGCTGCTGCGCCAGCAGAAGTGGCCGATGGTCGACTTCTTCAAGGAGGCTGGTGTGGGCACAAGGAAGATCCCGGGTACAGAGTTCCTTCAAGTCATCAAAGGGGTACGTAGGGGTCAGAACGGGAGTGAACTGCTGCCACTGCCGTATGTCCTTGTGTTCAGACCCAGGGTGGTTCCAGTGGAGGCAATGGTGGTGGTTCAGCAAGGGGCACTTTGTCTTGTCTTACCCTCAGAGGATGACTCCCACAGTCAGGAAAGCTGGAGGGGAAAGGGAGGGCAAGGATGCGAGAAGTGGGATATCATCTAGAGCAGGTTGTGGTACCCGTTGCCTCATGGTCTCCAAAGAGAGTCGCTGCTTAATTCTGTGGCTGCCCGGATCCTGCTGCAGACACTGAACTGGCATCACATTTCCCAGTGTCGATACTCGACCTTTCCCCCACCAGTCTCGTATCTCTGTTCCCATTGCGCTGCCTTCCAGCACATATCTGTGCAGCACGGCTCACCCTGGGCCTCACTTCCCACAGGGCACAGCGGTACGGAGCTGTGAGGAGCATGCTCAGGTCTACGAGGGTTCAGCAGTGCAGTGTTACCCGATAGTCTAGTCCAAACCAAAATAAGCCTTCTCAAAACCCAGGGGGCTGGGAGGTTTGGCATGTTAACAGTCGAGAGGTCTGCAGAAGACAGCGAACGCCCAGTAAAGCCCCATAAAATTGTTAATGCTTAAACCTCACCAGGTTTTCTTTGTGCTGTGCTTCCCTGCAGAACACCAGCACATCTCACCCCACCTACCTCTGGGGCAAGCCTCAATGTTTTTCTGATCACGCTGCCATTTTCTGTACTGGTTACCAGACCAAAGTTCCCATGAGAGACAAGGATCAGGAGGACGTGGTCATCTTGTGGACTTCCTTGAAACAGGGGAATTTTGCAAGGAGTGGAGATGGGGCTGAAGGTGAAAACCAGTGCCTGGAGATGAGGAAAGGACAATGCAGTGAGAGCAGAAGAGGTGAGAGGAGCCCAGTGTGCTGGGAGAGCACCTCTGCATCCTCAGTGATGGGAGATGCCAGCGTGGTTCCAGAATCTGGTTCCCTGAGACCATATAGCGGCCTACAGCAGCGTGGCCGGGAGGAGACTGCTGGGGATGAGCTTGAGAAGGCAGGGGATGTGCAATACTGCAGTCAGCGCAATGGCAGGAGGGAGGTTATTCAGTTGTTTGGGTTGGGCTCAACATCTGAAGCCTGAGGTTTAACGTCTTGTACTGGATTTTGGTAGTTAGCATTGATCATCCAGCTGATCAAAACCAGACCGTTTCCAGCTGTTGGCAGCAGCTGGAAAACAGAGGTTCAGGAGACCTTGCTTTTTAAAACCTAGCCCAGAGCAGGCGGCTTGTCATGGTACCTGTGTTGTCTTTCACTGCAGTTTTCCTGTCTTTGAGAGAAGAGGCATGTGGCTGCTTGTTTGTCGTAGAATCATAGAATGCTTTGGGATGGAAGGGGCCTTTAAAGGTCATCTAGTCCATCCCCCTGCAATGGCAGGGACATCTACAACTCAATCAGGTTGCTCAGAGCCCCATCCAGCCTGGCCTTGAGTGTTTCCAAGGATGGGGCAGCTACCACCTCTCTGGGCAACCCGTTCCAGTGTTTCACTATCCTCATCTTTCTTGTAGGCCCCCTTGAAGTATTGAAAGTACTGCAGCGTTCTCTTCTCCAGGCTGAACAACCCCAGCTCTCTCAGCCTTTCCTCATAGCAGAGGTGTTCCAGCCCTCTGATCATTTTTGGGGCCTCCTCTGGACCGCTCCAACAGGTCCATGTCCTTCTTGTACTGAGGACCCCAGAGCTGGATGCAGTGCTCCAGGTGGGGTCTCACCAGAGCAGAGGAGAGGAGCAGAATCCCCTCCCTCGCCCTGCTGGCCACGCTTCTTTTGATGCAGCCCAGGAGATGGTTGGCTTTCTGGGCTGTGAGAGCACATTGCCAGCTCATGTCCAGCTTTTTGTCTATCAGTACCCCCAAGTCCTTCTTGGCAGGGCTGCACTCAATCCCTTCATCCCCCAGCCTGTACTGATACCGGGGATTGCCCCGACCCAGGTGCAGGACCTTGCACTTGGCCTTGTTGAACCTCATGAGGTTCCCACAGGCCCACCTCTCCAGCCTCTCCAGGTCCCTCTGCATGGCATCCCGGACTGTCGTACTGACTGTTTTGCAGATTAAACATACCTTGTAAGCATGGAAGAGAACTGGGCATGGGCAAGCAAATGCTTCAGGCAACTGCAAAGTAGAGCTGGGGGCAGTCTGTAATATTTCTGTCAGGATCAAAAGCGAAAGGATGTTTCCATTCCAAGAGCCGAGTCTGTTGGCAGCTCCAGTCTCCCAAATTCCAAACCCCATGTGTTAAACAGTGATCAGCCCTGAGGTTTCTTTCTGCTACTCTCTAACGCAGGTTCTCTGGGCTTTTTCTTTGGTTGGCTTTTAATCTCTGGTAGGTGTCCGAGCTCCGTTCATCAGACCACTTGCAAACCTGCCACTCTCCCACCTTCTGCTGGGGGCGAAGGCAAAGGCATGAAGCCTCGTGCTCGTACCAAGCCCGAAGCAAAGTTCATGCCCTGAGAAGTTCCCCCAGTCAGCCCTGAGCCAGAGTGCAGGTATCTAAGCTGCGATGAGATGGAAGAGCCTGGAAAGCAATTCATTGGCAGGAGGCGATGGAAGAAGGCACAGTGCACGTGGCACCTGGGATGAAGCGATACGCTGGGTTTCGTGTCTGGCTCAGTACTGTACTTGCACTTTGACTAAGGCCCAGTTCAGAGCAGAAATTGTTGTTGCTCATCGTGGGTGCCAGAGCGCTGCATCTCCTCTCCCCTCCCCGGTGCATGGATTTAATCTTTTGCGTATATGCAGGGCCTTGATAATGCTCCTGTGTGGGCACCGTGTATGTGAAGGGCAGGTGTTCTGCACATTTGTGACTGATCTTTCTTGTTTCTTTTAAACAGGGAAATCTTGATATGTACTCCCCAGGAACTGAAGAAATGCAAAGAAGTGATGAAGAAAGAGGTGCCAGTCAAGGAGGGAGTGTAGGTTAGTTCTGGTTTTCAATTTTCTGGACTGTGTTCTAGCCAAAAGCCTTGTCTTAAACAACTGAAATGAGCTGAACTACTGGCTATTTTTAATCCCTACACAATTCTGTAGAGCTACAAACTTTGCCAGCCATAGTCCTGGAGTCTGGGCCTGTACTGTAGTGAGGTCAAAGCAGGTATTAAAAAAAAAAAAAAAAAAAAAGTGTGCTTTTCTAAAATGCCGACCAGATTGGAAACAAGAGATGGCTGTGAGCAGGTGGGAATACACAGCCATGGGCAGCGTCAGTCAGAATGAGGAACAGTGACGTGGGTACAGCCGTAGCGTGACAGTTTTCGTGGCCTTGAGCAGCACAGCAAGGATTGTCAGGCAGCAAGGCCGGCTGCAGGGGTGTGTGAGCAGCTCCTCCCGAGCATGGAGATGGGCATGGGAGGAGACAGCGCTGTTGCTGTTGGTGTGTAGCAGGTGAGAGTGGTGGAAGCTGCTCTCAGGACATGTAATTAGGAGCTGTCGTTGTGGTACTCGGTGGGAAATAACATGAGGGAGGAGGCTAAGTCATGAAAGGCCACATTAACTGTCTGTGTGAAGTGAGGGAAAGAATCATAGAATCATAGAATCGTTAAGGTTGGAAAAGTCCCTTAAGATCATCGAGTCCAACCGTTAACCCAGCACTGCCAAGTCCACCCCTAAACCATGTCCTCAAGCACCACGTCTACCCATCTTTTAAATACCTCCAGGGATGGGGACTCAACCCCTGCCCTGGGCAGCCTGTGCCAGTGTCTGACAGCCCTTTCAGTGAAGATGTTTTTCCTAATATCCAACCTAAACTTCCCCTGGTGCAGCTTGAGGCCGTTTCCTCTCGTCCTGTCACTTGTTACTTGGGAGAAGAGACCTGAAGAGAACTTGAGGGTGTTAAGGAGACTGTCAGTTGTGATTAAGGCAGTGAGTGAGATGATCCTTGTAGGAGCTTTCTGAGTGGGTGAGAATCGGGCAAGACTGCACGTAAGGACAGAAGAGGCTGTGGCAGCTGTTGAGCTGATCAGATCTCAAATAAGAGATGATGATTTGGGCAATATCTGGCGAAGTCAGTGCCTTGTACATGCTGCGGAGACTGTGTAAGGCGTGAGTGCTGGCGAGGAGAGGAGTGTGAAAGGAGTGTTGGAGTGGCAGGGAATGGTGATGAAGGTGCTCACAGAGTCATTTCTCAGTTTTCCATGGGCTGTCCGTAGAGCCCGTGTAGCTCGTCTTGCATTCCAAAAGAAGTGCCACCCTTTGGTGAAAAGAGAGTGAAAAAATAAAAAAGGTAACGAGGGGAACGGCCCTGTCAGATGGAGGCCAGAGCGAGCCGGCCTGCCACCTCCTGAATGCGGCGCTGCTGCATGCAGCCGCTCCAAGGGCCAGAGCTGGAGCACGTGGGTCACTGCCTGCCTGCCGCGTGCCCCCACCCCTTCCCTCCTGCTGTCCCCCCTGCAGGCCAGCAGCTGCGGCTCGGAGCAAGAGAGAGAGACCATTCCTCTGGGGAGCCTGCAAGCACAGCGTCTGCCCAGGCTGGAGCAGGGGGCAAGGCTTTATTTTTCCCCTTCCGGGGCTGTAGTTCTCCCCCCGGGGCTGGATGCTGGATCCAAACGGGGGCTGGATGCTTGAGCCCTGTGCTGGACTCCATGCGGTGTGGCCACCTGTGCACACGCGCGCAGCCGTGGTGCACGCGCGTGGCTGTGAGTGCCTGCCTGTGCCTGCTGGGAGTACACGTGCAGCCTGGCTCCTGCTTGGACTTGGGGTGGGGAGCTGCTGCTGGAGCTGGACAGCTGTGGGACAGGCGTACCCCGCGGAGAGATGCTGACACGCGGTGCCCCAGGTCGCTCCCGCCCATGCGCTAAGAGTGGACGCTGAGAGTGCTGCCCTGTTTCCCCCTGGCCATGGCTGGGCCCCACGGCCAGCTTGGCGCCAGCCCCAGGGAGGTGATTGCCACGTCACAGTGGGCAGTGGTGGCCCTGTAACCGTGACGTCACTCGGGGCTTGTGACAACACGGTCACCGCCGTGGGTACAAAGGGGGCTGCTCCCAGAGGCAGGGCAGCACCTGGAGGAGAACCTCAGTGGTGCTGGGCAGGAGTCTGGAGAGTACGCGCCAACGACCTGTGCTGTGTCCGCCGTGCAGAGGGGCCCCGCGGGCACCTGGCAAAGCAGGGCAGGGGAAGCTCCTTCTCTCCTCAGCGGTCCCTGGCGCCCCCCACCGTATCCTGCCACGTGCTCAGCACCCAGCTGGCGCGGGCCAAGCGCGGCACGGAACTAGTGCGTGTGAGCGCACAGGACCGCTGGGGAGGGGGAGGGCGCAGGCGCGTGAGTGCAGACGGCGGACGGTGCCCTACGCTGGAGGGAGGCTCCCGTGCCAGCCCTGACTGTGCACGTGCGTGGCCTTCCTTTGCGTGAGAGAGCGCGGGTGCGCCTGCGTTTGCGGAGCACAAGGCGGTGCGTGGCTGTGCCCGCGGGCGTACGGCTGGACCTGTGCCAGCACCCGCGGTGCCGGGCACAGCTGCAGGTGAGCGGGGTTGTGCGCCTGGGCACAGTCGTGCGGGGGTGCGTTCCCCTGAGCCCACCCGCGTGTCCCTGTGCGCTTGTGTGTCAGGGTAGGGCAGCGTCCCCGCCAGTGTCCGTGCCGGATAGTGCCTGCGGCCGTGCCCCTCACGCCCTGCCGGCTCCCGACGCGCAGGTGCAGCCATGCAGGCAGAAGTGGGGAAGCAAGAGCTCCGCATGCTCCGGGAGCACCTGACGCAGTGTTCTGCTGCGTCACAGAGGCACAAGGAGGTGCTGTGGCGTCTGGTAGGTGTGGAGCGTTCCCCTTGTCCCCGGGGGCTGGGGCTGCGAGACCTGAGCCCCTGAGCCCTCTTTTCCCCACACAGGGCAAGAAGCAGCAGGAGCTGCAGGAAACCGTGGAGCGGCTCTCCATGGAGGTCAGCGTGCCCTCCTCTGCCCACCTCCCCCAGCTGCAGCCCCTGGGGCTGTGGCAGGGGCTCAGTGCCTGTGTCCGGCTCCTCTTCCCAGAAGGGTGCTGTGGCGCGGCGCTTGCAAAGCAATGGCCAGGAGCTCCAGCAGCTGGAGCGGCTGGTGGCCCGGACGAAGGTGAGTTCACAGAATCACAGAGTGCTTGAGGTTGGACGGGAGATCGTCTTGTCTTGTGCAATGCCCCTGCTCAAGCAGGGTCACTTAGAGCCAGTTGCTCCAGATGTGGACCCGTGCGCAGCGTTGGGCCTGGGGGTCCCTCTGTCTGCCCCTGGTGCCTGCAGGGCTGGGAAGGAGAGGGGACGCGAGGGCAACGGCAGTGCCCGAGGGGAGCTGGGAGGGGATAATGCCGAGGGGAATGCACTCGTGGCGGTGTCCCGCTGCCCTGATGGCTGCTTTTCTTCCCCTCCTCTCCCACAGGAGCACGCTCAGGTGGCAAGCAGGGAGGCAGCCGTGAGCCTGGAAGAGACGCAGAAGGTACAGGGGAAAAGGAGGCCCGTCCTGAAAGGGTCAGGGAGGGGGGTGCCAGCGGTGGGTCCGTGCACCCCAGCAGCCACGGGCAGTGGTGTGGCTGGGCAGGAGATTTCCTCCAGGATACGGTGTCCGTGATGGAGGGACTGGGCCTGTGCAGATCCGCCAGGCTCTTGGCTGTGGCTGTGCTGCAGAGGGGAGCCTGCTGTGGGTCTGCAGGCACAGCAGTATGGCTTTGGGGAAGGCAGAGGAATGAGTGACCCTCCTGGAGACATTCCTGTTCCCTCTTCTCTCCCAGGCAGGCCTCTCCCAGGGAAAGGCAGAGGGAGGCACAGCAGTGTGGGAGCTGATGAAGGTCTGTGACCTGCATCCAGAAATCCCTCGAGGGGGTGGCCAGAGCTGCTGGGCAATGGTGCTAGCCCCAGGTCACCCGGGCGCCTGCTGCCCTGGCCCTGGCCTGACCTCCGGGGCCCTGGGGACTGACTGGGGATGCCCTTTCCCGCCATGGTTCCCTGCAATGTGTGGGGAGGACGCGTGCGCTGCTGGGGCTGGTGGGGGACCAAAAGGAAGGGGGGTCCTGGGGGCAAGGGCGCTGCGACCTCACGGGGCAGGGTGGCGACACTGGAGGCGTCGCAGCGGCCCTAGAACAGGGCAGCCCCACGACCAGGAGTGGTCCTGCGGGCGCCCGGCACAGCAGGGATGGGGAAGCTCCTTCTCTCCTCAGCGGTCCCTGGTGCCCCCCACCACCTCCTGCCACGGGCTCAGCACCCAGCTGGCGCAGGCCAAGCCCGGCACAGGGCGAGGGTGCTGGGTGTGCAGATGGCTGATGGGCACTGGGACGTAGGAAGCTGGGGCAGAGCCATGTGCGAGGGCGGGGATGTCTGTGACAGGGAATCTGATGGTTCCCCATGCCTGCAGGCAGCAGAGGCTCCAGGGACTGATGGCGGAGCCGGCAGAGATTCTGGGCAGGGCTCCACACAACGGGCAAGGAGCATGGAGCTACTGCAGCGTATGGTAGGTGTGGAGTGGCTCCTGGTCCGTGGGGGCTGGGGCTGCAAACCCTGGGGCTGCAGACCCTGAGCCCCTGCTCTCCTTTCCGCATGCAGGAGGAGAACCAACAACGCCTGCACGATGCCATAGAGGCGTTCAACATTAAGGTTGGTGTCCTCTCCTGCCCATGTCCCAGAGCTGCAGCGGCTGGGGCTGAGAGGCTCGAAGGGACCTCTGGAGGTCATCTTGGCTTGCCCAACCCCCCTGCTCAAGGAGGGTCACCTAGCGCCGGTTGCCCAGCGTCCGCGGGCAGAAGCGGGACTGGGGAGGACATTTTCCCCAGGATCGGGGGGCGTCTGTCACTTCCCTATGCCCCAGTCTCCCCGTGCCCTGGGGCAGTGGGGTAGCGAGTGGGCATGGCCCTGGGGCTGGAGAGGGGTGAGGGTGCCCAGGTCCCAGCCCGGCCGCCCACACGATAACGCCCGTTGTTTTGCAGGGGCAAGAGCACTGTGCCCAGATGGTGGCCTGGCTGCGGAAGGATGAGGAGGAGAATGAGGTAGTGCCGAAAGGGCTGGGGGAAAATGGGTGGGTGCCCCCGGGCCCTGGGGTGGGGGGGTTGGAGGAGGCTGGCAGCGGGCTCAGGGACTTGCACCCTTCCCTCTCCCAGGTGCTGCGTCAGGAAATGAAGAAACTCGAAGAGGCACTGGAGGAGGAAGAGGCCTGGTGAGTTGGGCCCCTCGCCCCACGCGGGTGTCCGGGGGCGGGGGGGGGGTGTCTCTGCAGCACCCGGAGCGCTGGGGCTGCCAGTGCTGGTGCTAGGCAATGGGGTGGGGGGAATGTGCAGCACGCGGTGTGACAGGGGAGCCCAAGCCCTGCCTGGGGTGCTGTATGTGCGCAAGGGGCCTGCCCGCGTGGCCACGGAGGTCTCTAACTCCTCCAACCGAGCCCTGTTGCCTGCAGCCAGCTGCAGAGGAAGAAGGAGGCAGAGGCGCCGGGGACTGCGCTGCCGGAGGTGGTGGAAGCACAGCTGGTAAGGGGGAGAGCCTGTGCCAGCCCCTGCCCCGGCCAGCGTGGGTCTCCCTGGGGAGGGGGGTCCGTGGAGGTCACAGCCACGCGTGGGCTGTACTCCTGCGCAAGGCGGAGGCCGGGGGCACCGTGCAACTCCAGCTGTCCCGACTGCGCAGCAGTGCTTGACAAGCGTCCATCTCTCTGCAGGAGAGGGAGATGCTGGCGAGAAGACGCGGCTTCATTTATTGGCTGGAGTGAGTGTCCCCACTGGGGCCCCTGGGGCCTGCTCCCGGGCAGCGGGTGGCATGGGCCAGACACCTGCTCCCGCCGGCGGGGCTCACAAGTCCAGGCTGCTGGGGAGCTGCTGGCCGGCTGTGGGCTTGGCAGCTGGGAAGTGCTCAGCGGCGGTTTTCCCTGGGCCGCGGTGCTTTCCCGGGCTTGTGGAGTCTCATGTCCCATCCTGCCCGAGGGAGCAATGAGAAGCGGCTGGGGAGGCAGCCCGTGGGGGCTCCCACGAAGGCCCCCTCCATCCCAGAGGCAAGATGGGCTTGGGATGCATCCAGCCTGCCCTGCCTCCCATCCCTCTTCTGCCCCACAGGACACTCGGCCTGCTCTTCATCGGCCTGCAGCTGGCCGTCGGCTTCGCTCTGGCTGCTGCGGTGCTCTACGCCTCCTGGTACGACCCCGAGCTCTTCTACCGCCTGCTGGTGTGTGTGCTGCCTGAGGAGACCTACACCACCCTGGCATGCAGCCTGTGGAAGATCCTCCCCGTGCGCAGTGAGGGGCTGCTGCCCTTCTGACAGCCCGCCCCCCCAATAAAGCCTTTTCTACCTCCAACTCCATGGGCTCAGGCGTGTTTGCTGGGGCACAGGGGGAGAGAGGGTCTTGCCCCGTGTGCTGGTCCCCGCAGCTCCTCGAGGCCAGGCCCAGCCTCCTCTGCTAGGCACTGGGTGCCACCACCCTGCCTGCCACAAGCCAGGTCCTTGTGTGCCAGCCGCACCTGCCCTCCCTCCCGCCGTCCCCAAAGTATTTATGCTGCTGTACGCTCAGGGGGAACCACCCTCTTCTCAGGCCACCCTAGTTTTTTACACCACCTTTTGGCAACCATTTAGCCATGCGCAGGCCAACCACCGTAAGCGTCTGAGACTACTTGGGTTCCAGCAGCCGGGGACACATTTACACGGCGGCCGGCAAACGTTTTCACCCACAGCCCCCTAGACCCCCCAAGCCCCCTCCCTTCCTCCCCACAGCCCCCCACAACCCCGCGGCTGCCCACCTGCCCTTGTGCCCCATGGCCCCTATGGACCCACACCCCCCATGCCACAGCCCCCCAGCCTCTGCCCTTCTCCCTCCCCACTGTCCCCACGACCCTGCTCTCCTCTCCTCCAAATGCTCCCATCCCTCTTGGCCCCACAGCCGCGGGGGCCCCTGTCCCCATCACCTGTCGCACCCCATCCCATGGGACCCATTCTAGCATCTGTCAGATGGAGGCCGGAGCGACCCGGCCTGCCAGCTCAAGAATGGCCCTGCCGGCTCCCGACGCGCAGGTGCTGCCATGCAGGCAGGAGTGGGGAAGCAAGAGCTCCGCATGCTCTGGGAGCGCCTGACGCAGTGTTCTGCTGCGTCACAGAGGCACAAGGAGGTGCTGTGGCGCCTGGTGTTCAAGGGGGCCTGTAAGAAAGATGGGGTCAGACATTTTAGCAGGGCCTGTAGCGACAGGACAAGGCGTAATGGTTTTAAACTAAGAGAGGGGAGATTCAGACTAGATTGAAGGAAGAAATTTTTTACAATGAGGGTAGTGGAACACTGGAACGGGTTGCCCAGAGAGGTGGTAGCTGCCCCATCCTTGGAAACACTCAAGGCCAGGCTGGATGGGGCTCTGAGCAACCTGATTGAGTTGTAGATGTCCCTGCCATTGCAGGGGGATGGACTAGATGACCTTTAAAGGCCCCTTCCATCCCAAAGCATTCTATGATTCTACGACAAACAAGCAGCCACATGCCTCTTCTCTCAAAGATAGGAAAACTGCAGTGAAAGACAACACAGGTACCATGACAAGCCGCCTGCTCTGGGCTAGGTTTTAAAAAGCAAGGTCTCCTGAACCTCTGTTTTCCAGCTGCTGCCAACAGCTGGAAACGGTCTGGTTTTGATCAGCTGGATGATCAATGCTAACTACCAAAATCCAGTACAAGACGTTAAACCTCAGGCTTCAGATGTTGAGCCCAACCCAAACAACTGAATAACCTCCCTCCTGCCATTGCGCTGACTGCAGTATTGCACATCCCCTGCCTTCTCAAGCTCATCCCCAGCAGTCTCCTCCCGGCCACGCTGCTGTAGGCCGCTATATGGTCTCAGGGAACCAGATTCTGGAACCACGCTGGCATCTCCCATCACTGAGGATGCAGAGATGCTCTCCCAGCACACTGGGCTCCTCTCACCTCTTCTGCTCTCGCTGCATTGTCCTTTCCTCATCTCCAGGCACTGGTTTTCACCTTCAGCCCCATCTCCACTCCTTGCAAAATTCCCCTGTTTCAAGGAAATCAACAAGATGACCACGTCCTCCTGATCCTTGTCTCTCATGGGAACTTTGGTCTGGTAACCAGTACAGAAAATGGCAGCGTGATCAGAAAAACATCAAGGCTTGCCCCAGAGGTAGGTGGGGTGAGATGTGCTGGTGTTCTGCAGGGAAGCACAGCACAAAGAAAACCTGGTGAGGTTTAAGCATTAACAATTTTATTGGGCTTTACTGGGCGTTCGCTGCCTTCTGCAGACCTCTCGACTGTTAACATGCCAAACCTCCCAGCCCCCTGGGTTTTGAGAAGGCTTATTTTGGCTTGGACTAGACTATCGGGTAACACTGCACTGCTGAACCCTCGTAGACCTGAGCGTGCTCCTCACAGCTCCGTACCGCTGTGCCCTGTGGGAAGTGAGGCCCAGGGTGAGCCGTGCTGCAGATATGTGCTGGAAGGCAGCGCAATGGGAACATAGATACGAGACTGGTGGGGGAAAGGTCGAGTATCGACACTGGGAAATGTGATGCCAGTTCAGTGTCTGCAGCAGGATCCGGGCAGCCACAGAATTAAGCAGCGACTCTCTTTGGAGACCATGAGGCAACGGGTACCACAACCTGCTCTAGATGACATCCCACTTCTCGCATACTTGCCCTCCCTTTCCCATCAGCTTTCCCAACTGTGGGAGTCGTCCAATGAGGGTAAGACAAGACAAAGTGCCCCTTGCTGAACCACCACCATTGCCTCCACTGGAACCACCCTGGGTCTGAACACAAGGACATACAGCAGTGGCAGCAGTTCACTCCCGTTCTGACCCCTACGTACCCCTTTGATGACCTGAAGGAACTCTGTACCCGGGATCTTCCTTGTGCCCACACCAGCCTCCTTGAAGAAGTCGACCATCGGCCACTTCTGCTGGCGCAGCAGCTTCTGCAGCGCGACAAGATCCTGGGGTGCACAAAGCAGGGGGTGCTGCCCTTCCCCCAGGGCCATCCGCTCTCTGCTGATGAGCACTGGAAAAGGTTAGAAAACACCCTGAGAGCACCAAGCAAAAGGGTCAGCAACGCAGAGAGCTCTAACTGCACATTTTCACCTGACCGCCTTAAACAAAACAGGCTCGGGATCCCCACTGCTCACTTCACCCTGGAATAGTCCCATTCCTCCTCTGAAAGCTGCTGTGTGCCTGGATGAGGACAGACACAATCCACATAGAGAGCAACCAGAGCTAAATGCTGCACTTTCCTTGGTCACGTTTCCTTGGAAATAACATTTTAAAAAACCCCAAAACAAACCTGTTACTGCAAGAACCAGGAAGAAAGAAATCCCTGACAGGTTGACAGCAACTTCCCGGCTGTGGTAAAACCATCCGCCCTCGGTACCCCCATTTCCCAAAAGCCGGCAGCACAGCTTGGGTTTGGGAAAAGGCAGGTATCAGAGCCTGGGGCCGAGAGAGGGGCACAAGCATCTGCCAGGGGAGCTGCATCCAACCAGCAGCGCTCCCCACTGGCTGCTCTGGCAACAAAGCCCTGCTGTGTGCTCCCACCAGCAGGGAGAAACACCTCCATGTCTGGCAATCCCCATTTCTCAGAGGCTGTCAGCAGAGACGGGGCCGTCCATGAGCACCAGACCCATGTGAAGGCCTGGGGACAGCAAAGGCCCCTGGCCTCGCCCCACCACAGCATGCCTGCTCCAAAGCCTGGAGCCGCCTGCAGAGAGGAGGCCACTCTACCTTCCCCTGGCCTGCCGACATCAAACACCCACCCCCAGCTGTCAGGGCTGGGGCTGGCGACCCTCGGGGCAGCAGCAGGAACCGCTCTGACCCTGCTGCTGGGGCTGTCCCTGGGCTGAGCACTCGGGCCCAGGGCTGGGGACTGGGCCATGGCGGGGCCCGTGGGCAGTGAGGCCTCCAGGTCCCTCCCTCCAGGCCCATCCGCACTGCCAGATACCTGCTCCTGCTCCTGCTCCTGCTCCTGCTCCTGCAGCTCCCCTGGCCCTGGCCCTGCTCCCCCGGGCCCCGGCTGCCCCCACCCCGCCTCTCCCCCCTTTCTCCTCAGGCCCCTCGGCCTCGGCCCCCTCCGGCCCCGCCCCAGCCCGGCTCTGACTGACAGGCCGCCTCCGGCGCCGCTGATTGGCTCAGCCGTGGCCAATGGCGCGGCTGTTGCCGGGCAGGCTCAGGCAGCCCGGGCCTCTCCTCCCAGAGCCGCCCTGCACCCGCTGCCCCCTGCAGCACAGAGGCTCCTCAGCCCGCCGGGACACTGAGGAGCTGCCCTGGATTTGCTCAGGATCGGCAAGTCTTCCCCAAACTGCGGGTCTGCCTGTGCTCCAGCCCCAGCCCTGGGCAGGAGGAGCTGCGTGACGGGAGCCGCTGGCCTCGGCCAGGCCGGCAGCTGGCAGGAGACGGGGCTCTGCCCCCGCTCCCAGCGCCCGTGCTGAGCCCAGCGCCCAGGGCCTCCCTCAGGCCTCGCCTTCCCCCGGGCGGTGAGGAGGAGAGACGTCCTGTGCTGGCGGGGCCCAGGGCATCCTCCTGCGGCCAGAAGGAAGGACGGAGCCCCGTCCCTCTCCCCACGGGGGCTGACCACTCTCCTTGGCTTCTGTCCCCGGGGCTCCCCAGCGCTGGCAGGCCCCGCAGGGCTTCAGGGCCATGCAAGTGTCCAGGTGGCAGGGGCTCCTGGGGCTCAGGGCGCCTTTGGGCATCTCCGAAGCCGAGGTGCGGCTGCCCCTTTGCTTCTGCAGATGCAGTTGTTTGCTGCCCCCTTCGTGGTCAACCCTGTTTGTCCTCGTGGTGCGTGGACTGGAGAGATGGCATGTCCCTGTTAGTCTGGGAGGACTTCAGGGAAGCGAGGAGGTCCCAGCACGCACACAGGTAGAAGGACAGTGAAAAGGAGCCCTGTCAGGGTTTGTCTGCTGTTTCACAGCTGAACTCAGACATCTGTGTGCATCTCAGCACCAAAGTCAGCTGTTTCCCCTCCAAGCTGCACAGCTTTCTGACAGTGAAAGCAAGGTGGCCTGGGCTGGCCTTTGGGAAAACTCAGCTCCTTTCTTTTTTAATTGCGTGCCTACACGTCTCCTTTTTTTCACCTTTTCTTTCTGCCCTTTTCCCCCAGATCCATGCTCTATTAAAGGTAATTTTGACTTGACTTTCTGCACGGATCATAGAGCAGGTAGATACAGGATATAAGTATAGGCTGGTCTATACCTTTGGAGCTGTAGGCTGGATAGATACAGGCTGTGCGTAGAGTTCCTGTTTGACAATTATAATTTCTTTTCCATATTCTAAAACAGGCAAGCAATGGGGCAGCAGCGTAGTCCTCCTACTGAGAAGTTGGGCTCAGTCTAGAATGACAGGAAGCCCACCCAGACTGATAGAGTCCTCGTGGTGTGTGGAGACTGGACAGAGGCCACGTCCCTGGGAGGACTTCAGGGAAGCGAGGAGGTCCCAGCACGCACACAGGTAGAAGGACAGTGGCAAGGAGCCCTGTCAGGGTTTGTCTGCTGTTTCGCAGCTGAACCCAGACATTTGTGTGCAGCCCAGCACCAAAGTCAGCTTTTTTTCCTCCAAGCTGCACAGCTTTTCACCAGCAAAGGCAAGTTGGGCTGAGCTGGTCTTTGGGATAACTTGGCTCCTTCTTTTTATAATTGCATGCCTACTCTTTTCCTTTTTTCCACCAATGTCTTTCTTTCTCCCCCTTTCCCCCCAGGTTCCATCCTCTTTCAAGGGTAATTATGGTTTGAGTGTCTAGACAGATCACTGAGTAGGTAGACGCAGGATATTATTCTGGGCTGGTCTATACCTCCAGAGCTGTTGGCTGAGCTATTCTACCTGTAAAGGCTGGCTAGATACGGGCTACGGGTAGAGTTATGTTTGCTAATTATTAATTCTTTTGGGGTCCTGTGACAGTGACAGTAAGTTTGTCTGCCTGCAGCTCCGCAGCAGTTAAAGCTACCACTGAAACAGTTTTGATGATGGATGCTGTTCTGTGTATTTTGGGTTTGGTACTCATTACATGGAGCTAGAATTATTTCTTTGTCATTAGGTGACGGGGATCTTCTTGCACTGATCTTCTCTTTCTGGAGTGTCCCCTGACAGCCTTTGTCGTGCAGAGCTGTCCCCTCGGTTCCCGAAAGTTCCAATCTCGGCGACCTGGAAAAACTCCTGTAATGGCTTCACCAGTAGGCTTGGATTTTGTGAATCCCCATGGATAAACGGATGGGCCAGGTGCTCCATTCCTTGATTTTGATATGCTGGCAATCTAGAGTAAATTTGGAGGCGTTTCCTCCTCCTCCTCCTTCCCCTTTTTCTTCCTCCTCTTCCTCCTGTTCTTTTTCCTCCTGCTTCTCCTCTGATTCTTCGTCCTCTGCCCCCTGTTCTTCCTTCTCCTGTTCTTCCTCCTCCTCCTCCTACTTCTCCTTCTTGTCATGTTCCTTCTCTTGCTCCTCCTGTTCCTCCTCCTCCTGTTCTTCCTCCTGTTCTTCTTCTTCCTCTTCTTCCTCTTTCTCCTGTCTTTCCTCCTGTTGTTCCTTCTCGCCCTCCTCCTCCTTTTCTTGTATGACTTCCTATTCTTTCCTCCTCCTTCTTCCTTCTCCTCTTCCTCTTCTTCCTCTTCCTCCTCTTCTTCCTCCTCCTGCTCTTCTTCCTCCTCATCTTCCATTTCCTCTTCTTCCTCCTTCTCCTCATCTTTCTCCTGTTCTTCCCCTTCCTCCTTCTGTTCTTCTTGCTCCTTGTTCAATTCCTCCTCTTATTCCTCCCCCTCCTCCTCCTCATTCTTTTCTTCTTTCTCCTCCCCCTCCTCCTGATCTTCCTTCTCTTCTTTCATCATTCTCCTCCTTCCTCTGCTCCTGTTCTTCTTCCCCTTGTTCCTCCTCCTTTTGTTCCTCCTCCTTCTCTACGTCTTCTTTCTTCTTTTCTTCCTCCTCTTCTACCTCCAGTTCTTCCTCCTCCACCTCTTGTCCTTCCTTCTTCTTTTCTTCCTCCTCTTCTACCTCCAGTTCTTCCTCCTCCACCTCTTGTCCTTCTTTCTTTTCCTCTTTATGTTCTTCTTCATACTCCTCTTCCTGCTCTTGTTCTTCCTCTTCTTCTTGTTTTCTCTCACGTCCTTCATCCTGTTCTTCCTACTGCTTTCTCCTCCTCTTGTTCTTCTTCTTTCTCCTCCTTTTCATCTTCCTCCAGATCTTCCTCCCCATCTTCTTCCTCCTCCTCCTCCTCCTCCTTCTCTTCTTCCTGTTCCTTTTTTCTTTGGCCTCTTCCTCTTGTTCCTCCTATTCCTCCTGTTCCTCCTCCTGTTCTCTCTCTTCCTTTTCCTTCCTCCTCCATCTTCTTCCTCTTCTTCTGTTTCCTTTCCTTGTACCTCCTCTGCCTCCTCTTCCTCCTCTTTCTTATCCTCCTCCTCTTCTTTCTTCTCCTCCTTCTTATCTTTTACCTCCTCCTTTTATTCCTCATCTTCCTCCTCCTCCTGTTGCTCCTCCTCCTGTTATTCCTCCTCCTTTTGTTATTCCTTCTCCTGTTCCTCAAGGCTTCTCCTGCTTCTCCTGTTCTTCTTCCTCCTCCTGTTCCTTCTC